>NC_044207.1:32828473-33052889 GCF_900880675.1 Sparus aurata
TATATCTCCACTGTTCAGCCACAATATTAAAACAACTGACAAGTGAAGTGAGCATTGATCATCTTGTTACAATCAAATGTTCTGCTGGGAAACTTTGAGTTCTGTCATTTCTGTGGATCCTCTTTGACAAACCACCCACCCAAACACCGTTCAGACCAACTACACCCCTCATGGCAAAGAACCCAAGGTGTCAAACTGGCCTCCTCATTCTCCAGATCCCAATCCAGTGAGCATCTATTGGATGCGCAGAACCAACTCCCATCCACGTTGGGGCCCCCGTGGATCGTTCTTGGCTCTGACTGCATCCAGTGGAAGCTCAGTTGGATTGAGATCTGGGGAATCTGGAGGCCAGGTTGACACCTTGAGCTCTTTCCCACGTTCCTCGGGTCGTTCCTGAGCAGTTTTTGCAGCGTTGCAGGCGCGTTGTCCTGCTGGGGGGGCACTGCCATCAAGGAGTGCTGCTGCCATGAGGGGGTGTACTCGGTCTGCAGCTGTGTTTGGGTGACTGGTGTTTGTCAAAGAGACATCCACATGAATGCTAGGACTCATGGTTTCACAGCCGAACATGGCATTGGAACACAATGATCCATGTTATTTATTTCACCTGTCACTGGTTCTAATGTTGTCGCTCTCAGTGTATACACATGTTAAATACTTTATGAATTAGATCAAATAAATGCATTTAGGCACTGTAACCAGACTTGTTTATATTTCCTCTCAGTAAAACAAAACCTGTTTAAATGACTTCCTCTTCCTTTGAACCCTGTGGGTTTTGAGCTCAGACTTATACATTTTAAATGGAGAGCTTCATTTATGTAGATTCAACATTAACATAAGCCTCGGCCTATTCGCCCAGCAGGCCACTAATAAGGATCGTATTCAGTTTCTGACGTGCAACTGTGCGGTAGTGAAGTTTTTGGTTTAGAAGCAGTTCTTGTGGTCTCTTTCATGGTAGAGATGCAGCAAAAGCTCCAAACACCAGCAGAATGACCGGAAACATGTTAATTTGTCAGCCTGTGTAAGGTTTTGCTTGAGCAGTTGTAGTTTGTCTACGTCCTTTGAGTGTATAAACTATGTTGAGCAGAGCCTGGTGTTAACATTGGCATTCTTATTCATGGTAGAAGTGCAGTGAGTTAAGTGCTACAACACCATCAGAACTGAGCGGAAACATGTTGTTTTGGAGGCCTCGTTGTATAGAGCTGTTTAGGGACAAAAGTTCAGTAACAGTAATCCAGTTGTTAGTGGTCTGCCAGGCAAACCTGGTGTTGTCATTGTAAGTTACAGGTTAACTTGACCGGACTTCAGCTATCTTCAATGGCAAATGCCCGAGTGCTGTCCATCGGAGCTGTAAGGTGTTTTCTATGAATGGCAGTAGTCAGGCCTTTGATCAGCTGCTGGTATTGGTAGTAGTGTATCCTACGAGCCCTTGTGCCATCCCGCCAACTTACAGGCCCCTGTTGTTACACACCTATGGTATGGTAGAATCGTACACAAAGTGTGCGTGTTTAGTTGGGCCTCGTGCCTGGCTAGGGACATGCTCAGGGCCACGGTAAAAGCTCGCCTGACGCCACTGAAGCGGCTCCGGTCTCTGCCCTCATCTGTCCATGCCGATCTCACTCGCGAGTTCAGTGTGTATGGACGCGATGCCTTTGCTTGAAGATAATGTTGAACTCTGTGATAAAACAAAATTTAAATAAATTGCAGTAATTAAATTTCTTGCAACTGTGTGTAACAGCATCCTGCTTGATAACACCATGCAGAGATCATTATAAAGCTGTTACAGGGCCCTCGGCCTCACTGCCCAGCAGACCACTAATAACAATCTGATTGTGTTGTGGTGACGTTTTTCGTTTGGAAGCAGTTGTTGTGGTATGTTCATGGTGGAATTGCAGAACTGATAGCTACAAACAGCTTGAGCGGTTGTTAGTGTCTGCTCCTTTGAGTGTATGAAGGTTGTTTTCAGTTCAGGTTCATCTCCACTCGAGCGCACAATGTGCGTTCAGAGAGTGCTTGATAAGCTTTATGAAGCCTTTGAAGTTGTAGTTTTGCTGGAGAAACATCGCGGTATAAAGCTCTTCAGGCTAACAGTGTTAGCTAAACTATGTTGAGCGCAGTAAGCTACGACATCCAGTTCACCATCGTAGAGTTCTAGGCACAAAGTTCAGTAACAGCAATCCAGTTGTTAGTAGTCTGCATAGGCCAAACGTGGTTATCAGGCTCGCATGAACCGGACAACCAGAGCAGGACTGAGGCCCGCCACCATCAAAACCCACAGGATTCAAGGAATGTTTTTACAGCTACTGGATATAAAAAAATATATATCTGAATAAATGCTATGAAAATACAAGTCTTCTCACTACTAACAACTCGACTCTCTATGAGTCCTGTTAATAGGCCACAAAGTGCGTTATTTGATGACCTGAGAATGAGACTCAAAAATCAGCTGTCTTTCTACAGAATTGCTTTATAAGTATGCCGACATCACCCAGTTAATCAATTGATTAATAATTGTCCTCCATATGCAGCACACTGGCTCTCAACTTTCTGCTTTTAATGCTGGATATATTAATCTATAATAATACATCATGTTTGATCAGAGAATATTTAATATTGTTTATATAAATCTGCAAAGTAACTAGTAACTAAAGCTGGTAAACAAAGTGCAGTGAAAGTATGAATAATATAGTTAAAAACTCAATTATGCTAAATATGAAAAGTATTTAACATGTATATCTCCACTGTTCAGCCACAATATTAAAACAACTGACTAGTGAAGTGAGCATTGATCATCTTGTTACAATCAAATGTTCTGCTGGGAAACTTTGACTTCTGTCATTTCTGTGGAGCCTCTTTGACAAACACCACCCACCCAAACACCGTTCAGACCAACCACAGCCCCTCATGGCAAAGAACCCAAGGTGTCAAACTGGCCTCCTCATTCTCCAGATCCCAGTCCAGTTGAGCATTTATTGGATGCGCCAGAACCAACTCCCATCCACGTTGGGGCCCCCGTGGATCGTTCTTGTCTCTGACTGCATCCAGTGGAAGCTCAGCTGGATTGAGATCTGGGGGATCTGGAGGCCAGGTTGACACCTTGAGTTCTTTCCCACATTCCTCGGGTCGTTCCTGAGCAGTTTTTGCAGCGTTGCAGGCACGTTGTCCTGCTGGGGGGGCACTGCCATCAAGCAGTGCTGCTGCCATGAGGGGGTGTACTCGGTCTGCAGCTGTGTTTGGGTGACTGGTGTTTGTCAAAGAGACATCCACATGAATGCTAGGACTCATGGTGTTCACAGCCGAACATGGCATTGGAACACAATGATCCATGTTATTTATTTCACCTGTCACTGGTTCTAATGTTGTGACTCTCAGTGTTTACACATGTTAAATATTTTATGAATTAGATCAAATAAATGCATTTAGGCACTGTAACCAGACTTGTTAATATTTCCTCTCAGTAAAACAAAACCTGTAAATGTTCAAATTTACTTCCAAATTAAATTAAAACTCCATGTAAATAAATTATGAAAGGTGATTTCAGGTTAAATACAACTGAGTTAGGGACTCAAACCTCCACAAGGAGACTCAAAACTCAACAAAAATAGACCCAGGTCTCTTTGTGGAGGACAAACAACTACCACCAAAACAAAACCTCCACACACAAAAAAACCTCCAAAAACAATAAAAACCTGCACAGACACAGAAACCTCTAAAAACCAACACCAAAACCCCAAAAACAACACAAAACCCCTAAAAACAAACACAAAACCCCTAAAAACAAACACAAAACCCCTAAAAACCAACACACAAACCCTAAAAACAACACAAAACCCCTAAAAACAACACAAAACCTCTAAAAAAAAAACAAACACACAAAACCCTAAAACAACACAAAACCCTAAAAACAACACAAAACCCCTAAAAACAAACACAAAACCCCTAAACACAAAACCTAAAACAACACACAAACCCTAAAAACAAACACAAAACCTCTAAAAACAAACACACTAAACCCCTAAAAACAACACAAAACCCTAAAAACAACACACAAACCGCGAACAACAAACACACAAAACCCCTAAAAACAAACACACAAACCCCTAAAAACAAACAAAACCTCTAAAAACCCCACAAAACCTCTAAAAAACAAAACCCCACTAAACCTCTAAAAACAAACACACAAAACCCCCTAAAAACAAACACACAAAACCCCTAAAAACAAAAATAAACCTCTAAAACAAACAAACACTAAACCTCCACAAAGAGACATCAAACTACCACTGCTCCTCTTTCTCTCCCTGCAGGTGATGGACGAGCAGTGAGACGAATAAGACGAGCCGCCACAGGACCTGAAGCAGGAAAACTGAGTATCGTCTTCTGATTGAAAACTCCTTCAGGTCGTGCAGTTGTTTGTTGACTCTGGTTTCACCTGCTCAGACAGTGAGCACTGTTGTCTTTGCTGGTTATTTACATAATAAAACCTTTTCTTGAATTACACTCTGTTGTGGTTTTTATAGATTTTTAAAGAACGTGTTGAGTCTTTTGATGGAGTCCAATGTCTCCACTCAGTAGCATTTTCAAAGCTTTAACTATATTTGATGTATACATTTTCTTTCTGTAATGGAGAGCAGGGCTTCCATTACCTTCATTATCTATTCCTATTCTGGGAATGACTGATTTAGAAACCATGTGTTGTTTAATAATGTCTGAGTAAGTTAGCCTCTCTCCATCTCTTATCACATGAATGAAGCTAACAGCAGCTGTGAGAGTTTATAACGTTTCACCAGCAGCTGATATGAAATATAGCTGAAGTGCTGCCTGTGATGTCACCAAGCAGACAGATAAAAGCTCATGTTGAACAGCTACAGTAGTTTATATGATCCATTATGCAGCCTCATTGTTATCTGCACTTTAAAATCATATTACTGGTCTGTAAAGCACTAAATGTTCTCAGGACTGAACACGTTTGGTTTACTTGTACGAGGATCAGGAGGGTTATTTAAAATGTTTGTTCTGATACAGTTACTTATTTAAAAATAGTCAGTAATGTAATTGTAGTAAAACTGTTCACTCATCTAATTCATAACTGTTCACTGTGTATTTCAAATAAGTACATTAATTGAATGCATTTTTTTTTATCTGTAGCTTATTATATCAGCTTTCCCCCCCCCCCCCCCCCGTTCTGTCTTTCAGATGCTGTTTTAATGTTTTAGTTTTGATTACTTTCTATGTCTCTGAATGGATCTCTGAATGAGGCTTTATATGACTGAAGGTTTTTAAATGTCAACCTTGTTTTAAACCAAGTACTTATTAATATAAAATAGAAAACGGGACCTGAAATAAATCCAAAAGGTCTTTTAGTCAGGATAGTTCACAGGCTCCTCAGCTGCACCAGTAATGGTCAGATTTTTCTCTGAATGCATTTTTTCCACTCTCACTTCACCTGTTTGTTTACAGCTAATTCAGTCTGAGCCTAAATATGCTCTCTGAACTTTAAATGTTAATGTTAATGTTTTTAATGTAATCACAGCAAAGGAAAAAGTGTGTGTGCAGCTTGTGGTTTCACTCTATGAACAATTTGAACTTACAGAAACAATATGGTCCTTGCACAGATAGTGATCGGGCCATAATAATACAAAAAATCAATGAAAGTCTGTCAAGAATTTGATATTTTAATTTGGTCCTTGGATGTAGCAGCAGGACCCAATCACTAACAAACTTACGTTACAGCCGATCAAGTGGAGAGCAGTCAGGGGAAGAGAAAATAACAGTTGCAGCAAAAAGTTATCTCTGTGTTAGTTTGACAAACAGGAGTTGAGGTCATTGGTAAGTTCTTGTCTTGTGATCTGATTTCCAGGTTGTCTTTTGCTGTTTCTTTCTGATTTTGCACATTTAGATGTAGCTTTGTTTCACAAACAATGTCTACATCTTTTGTTTTCCTCACAAGAACTCAGTAAGACTTTCAGAGAAAGGCAAATCCTCCCAGTCCAAAGAGCTTGGCAAAAAGGTTTGTAGACTTGTCTGGTGAAAAAACATTTCCTCTTGGAGCTGTAGTGGTCAGGTGGGGATGGACTGAACCATTTGTTGGGTGGGGGTCTTTCCAACAGCCTCCTCCATGGACGGGTCTTTGACTTTATGGTCCTCCAGGGCCCACTTTCTGTTTCATGCAGCTAAAGGACACAAATGAGAACGGGGATGGCTGAGAATAAACTGCTGATGTAAACAAACAATTTTGGAAATGTTGTTTAAATCTGTATGATTATAGCCTGAGCAGAACTGGACTTTTTAGGCCAGTATCAATATTTACAATTGTTTGTTTATATCAGCCATAAGTACATTTTTAAACATTAACAGTCTTGATACAAATACCTTAGACTTTATCCGACTAGTAGCAGGACTATAAACGGCAATATTAGTCTGTCAGCTAGTTGAGTGTCCTTTTTTTCACAAATCCAGGGTGGCAACCCTCCGCTATAAGGATGTTACATTAAAACCTGGATACAGTGTTCGAGACAGAGCGGTGAAGCTAAAATGGTTCCACTTACACATAAAATACACAGATCTCCCATGTTTTTGTTTTTTTTGGTAAACTTTATTAGTGAAGACAAATCTTACAAGCAGAATAATTTCCAGCACGAATTCACTTTGTTACTGAGCAAAATAGTTAGGTACAATATAACAATATAACACAATGAAAAACAAAACTGGAAAGCCATAGGAAGAGAGAAAAATAAAATAAATAAATAAACAAAATTAACAATTTTCTGAGGTCGGATTAAGAGGCACTTTCAATGAGTCAAAATATACAGAAAGCCCTTTCAAAAAAATCAGGAAATGTGGGGCAACATTCATGAATTTACACCTGTGAATAACATATTTTACAGGTATTGTAAGATTGTTTAACAGAAATTCTAGTTCTGAGTCCTCCAAAAATGATGCCAAGTGTAATATTACTATAAGTTAAAGCTGACAGAGACAGACTGTTCTGAGATCCACTGATTACATGTTTTACATCTTCCATGTTGTACTTCCGCCGACCCGGCAAGCTAACTTCCTGTTTAGCGCCCGGCTAACTTGATTAGAGACAAACATAACTTAATCGTGCGGCTCTTCTACACCTTCCAAATGTTATTGGACCGAACGGCTCCAGTTCTGACAGTGAACCGAGTCGTGTCTCTGAGGTTGTGCCGCTCAAAAATAACTATCCACCGTTTTTACAGACGCTTTTTCAACAGTGTTAGCTTATGGGAACAAGTCTTTTGGGCCGCAGTGCATCACGGGACGGTGTAATTACACGGTTTGGCCACTGCGTTAGCTGAAAGCCTGGCGCTCGTTTTGGGGGCTTGGCTAAAAGCCGTTAGAAGAAGAAGGAGACGAAGAAGAGGTACCGGAAGTAGTTGTACTTTTCCGTTACTCCTCGCACGCGTTACCACAACACCGGAGCAGCAGCGACCCGCCGCAGCGTCCATGTGAGGAACTCTGAGATGTTTCATCTGCTGTTAGCTCAAAGTGCTAAAAGAAGCTAGCTGACGAAGACGAAGACACCGACTGACCGAGCTGCTCGTACCGGGCTGGTTCTGTAACGTTAAACATGTCTAAAGTCCAAACTCTGAGAGCTTTTGTGGAGCAGCGGCTGACTGCGGCCGCTGAAGAGATTCTGGAGCTGTTCGGAAGAACTGTGGCAGAGTTCGAGGAGGAACTGTGTCGGCAGCGGAAAACACTGGAGGAAGTTCTGAAGCCTGAGGTCGTGTTCCACAGAGAAGGTGGGTTCTGCTCACATGGATCATAGTTTGTTGTTAATGTTACAGGTGTGTTTATTGTTCGGTCCTGGTTTTTAAAATAATCATTTACAGTAAAGTGACGTGATTATAAACCCACCAGACTGTTCTATTGTTCTGATACTGCTCCTTTAGTCTTTATATCAACTTTATATATTATTTTCATTACATTCATTAAATCTCAGTACATAACAGCAGCAACAGTCATCTCTGTGTAAAGGTGCATCATGAAGTTCTGGAGAATAAACTTAAACCAGAAGAGAAAAATCTTCATTAATAGATTTCTTATAAACGAATAAACAAATGATATTTCATTAACAGTAATCACCACTTTCTAACCTGTTGCAGACCTCAGCGTGTTTATTCAGTTACAGAGATTAGAAACAGATTAGAGACAGTTATTAGAAAGTTGTTATTATTATTGATAGTAATTAAATCAAAAACAGTCTCAAAAAGAAGGGTTCACTTTAAATGTATCTATTTGTAAAATATTCAGAATTAAAGAAACAGTGATGAAATGAATCTGACCACAAAACATGCACAAAGTAATCAGAGATAACTGCTCTGTACAGTATAATAGAATTTAGTAATGTCAGCAAATTGATTAAATCAATAATACTGCAATCAACAAAAAAAAACATCATTCAACGAAACTATTAAACTAAAACATCAAGACAAACTCAAGCAACAAATAACAATGAAGCATGCGGTGTGTGTGTGAGTGTGTGAGTGTGTGTGTGTGTCAGAGAGCCAAGATGGCAACCGTAGAGAAGGAGACCCAAGATGGCTGAGAGCCAAGATGGCCGACGCGATCTCTTGGAAGATAAACACGTTCTCTCACTCTCTCTTTCGGACACCAAACATTGTTCCACAAAGGAAGCGGTGCAAGAAAAACCAGCAACAAACAGTTTACAGTCTGAAACTCACAGCAGATAAAAAAAGACTCGATCCACAAACTCACAATTAATTCAGCATGAAGACGCTGATTTCCTTCTCCAGCAGCACGTGGCACAGGCCCACAGACTGCTGCTGACTGGTTTGATGACTGTGGTATAACTGTGCTTGATTGGCCATCCAGCTGTAGATGGCCGACTGAGATGCACCTATACAAAGTTTGGTTACATTGCTTTGAATTTACATACAAGTTGATTTAATGTTAAAAACAACACATCTTTCCTGCTCACCGCGAGGCTTTGAGTCGCTCAGTGATGGTCCACAGACTGCATTGCTGCTTTAAATCCAATCCTCCTCCACCTGAAACTGATGCCTGGGTTCATACTTTATGTTTTACAGACATGACTGACGTGGTGGCATTGATCACAACTGTGCTGCCAAACTGCCAAGTGCAATCTTTACTGGATACACTTGAAAGCATCGGTGTGAGCTCGTTAGAAGATCTGGGGTTTGTGGAGCCGGACGACCTCGAAGGGGTCTTGAAGAAAGTGGAATCGAGGAAGCTTCTCGCTCGAGCCAAAGGTGAGTAAAACTACGTTGGTGGTATGTTTGGGAGTGTAAGAGATTCATATTTAACAACAGATTTGATCAAAAGAAACTACTGGTAAGCTTTACTTGTCAACCAACTAGCGGACAGGTCAGACCTCCCAAATCTGTGTTTTTATTCAACAATACCTCCCTGACTGTGGTGCTAATGCTTTAGCGTTTCCCCTTCACTCACATGAAACAGTTAGCATTAGCTTTTCATCTTATTATGACCCCAGTTGTCTGACTTGGTTAACCATCCATGTCTGTGTCTTTATTTAACTACACCTCCCTGGCTAAGATGCTAAGTGTTTGAGCATCTTCCATCTGCTTACATGAAACACAACTTGAATCGCAGAGCTTGAAAGTCGACTCAAAAGTGTCTCTGTGTCAACATTAACTCCTGACTCTTCTGTTGACGCGTCTTCAGCTCTGTTCACCCCTGCAGGACACGAGTCTCCTCTCAGCTCTCCTGCAGGCTTTTCTTCATCACAGGCCACGCCGCGACTTCAGCCTGTCAAAGGTACAACCAGTTTTATACACACATTTGTGATTTAGCATTATATCTTTAACATGACAGCTACTACAATAAAGCATTAATATGTTTTCACAGCCTTTGCTTGCTCTCCGGCGCTGTCGGGGAACTCAGGGGCAGGATTTGAGGACAGGACGCTCCCAAACTCTCCTGAGAGCTCACAGTCAGCTCCGAGGATCAGCACCTCCACGAGTGCAGGCAAGTACAAGAACCCTGATTGGTTTCCTCTAAACCGCTCAGGTCAGTTTGCTACACATTACAATACTTTTTCATTTCCGTTATCGCTCTCATACCGACAGTCACGCAGACATTCTCCTCTTAGTGACAGTGCAGAGAAATAAAGGCTCAAACGTCCAGTAACACTTCAGTAGAGTCGATGATGTGGACAATGCTCGAATTACCACAAGTGATTCATGCCATCCGGTGCAAATACACGTGAATTTGGGTTTATTTGTCTCTTTTCATTGACTTTGTTTGTAATTTAGATGAAGGAATAATTTGCATCGTGCTTGGTTCTTGAATGCAGCACGAGAGGGTTCATCCTCTGATGACTGATCGATCCTTCAGTACGATGTTGTCGTCCGACTACACTGATCACAGTTTTGTCTGTTGCAGATATAAAAGTCACCAACTTGACGGCGTCATCCAGTAACAGCGATGTGCTCCCATCAGCGCTCGACCCTGACTGGCACTTTAACTTCTGCATACCTTGGAATTCGATGCCATCACACATTAAAGAAACTCTGGAGAAGCAAGAGCGTCCGTCTACCAGAGACAGAAGAGAGGTGGTCAGGATGGTCACTGCAGAAGTCTTGGCAGTGTGCAAATACCCACAGAAGAAACACTTGAGGGAAATTGCTCGCAAGATGGTGTTGGCTTATCCCAAATCATTCAAGGACGTCATTGAGGGTCAAGTCGTGGGCAGCGGCTATGATTCCCTAACAAGATGGCTGCAGTGCAGAGTGGACAACTGCAAACGAGCACAGCTTATGATTTCACCAAACAGCTCTGGACGGAGAAAAAAGCGGCAGAAGAACGTTAACAGATGTGTCGACCCTGATCTGCTTCCTGGAAACCTGGAAGTAGAACAACAGAACAAAGAGGAACTGCAGAGAATGTTTGAGGAGGACGACAAGGATGAGAACAAAATAAAGACGTTGATGACGGAAACATTCGCTTCCCAAAGAAGAGACGTACTCAGTGGAAATCACACACAGACGCTGAAAGAAGAGTGGCCTTTCCTCTTCCACACCGCCGGATTAAAGACTCATTTCAGGCAGCTGACTGGTGTCCACATAAATGAAGAGTTTAAAGAAACCATGAGCAGGAAGTCCAAACAGATTCTGCAGTACCTGAAGAAACGGGACAGAAGCAGCGCAGCGAAGCTCCTCCGTGATGTCCAGTCTGCAGGTACGAGTGAGGAGTTGTATCACGCCGTGCGGATGCTGTCGCTGCACTTCAAGGAAGACGAAAGCAAGATTTTCGTCCAAGTTGAAGACGCCTGCGTATCAGCTGAAGTCCGACGAGACGATCTACCCCCAAACCCGTGCATAGTGGTGTGTGGTGAGTGACGGAGAGTCTGTCTGACTGAACAAGTTTAATATTTACTGTCCAGTTTTCTTTATGTCTTTATCCACACACTCTTTTCTCTGATAACGTTGTCCTTAAAACAGGAAGTGACCCGATCAAGCTGAACTTTCTGTCATATGTTCCCACAGGAGACGTCCCGCTGACGATGGGAGAGTTCATGGTGGCGGTGGATCAAATGGTCGTGATGGAAAGAATCTCCACGTTCACGGATGCGATGGCCTCCATGTTCATGATGTACTACGTCATGAATATTGATTACCCCGCTGAGGTTTGCGCCACCCTGGAGTTCCTTCAGAGGTATTTTGTCACGATAGCTTGTTCGCTTCAATAAAACAAACCACGGTGAAAGAAAATGTTGGACTGTTTTTGTGTTTGTCGCTGCAATGTTTCAGATTCATCATGACAAATACAACAACAAATATACACAGTGATGCTTTTTCTCAAGATGAAAACAATGAATGAAATAAGTCACATTTTGTAAATGCTCTGTTCTGCCAACAGATGTATTTTCAGGATCAACTCTGACACAGCAGGAAACCAGGAGAAAAGAAAACGGTTTGCTGTCAACCCGAAAGTCCTCACACTCATATCCAAACTGTCAGAGAACGACTGAACAGGCTGAGGTTTGCTGGACGAGGACGTCTTCACTCTTTTTTTATTTGCTCCGGATCCAATTTTTTACGATCATGATTGATCTCGTAGTTCCCTGAAAACTTTCTATATGTAACGATTTTCTGAAACGTAAAGGAAATGAACTTCAGGACCTGTTCAGCTCTATAAACACCTACAACAACTAAAAAAATTCTCCATTACGTTGGAGTCACGTCAGAGAGTTTACCGCTCGATGTTTGTGCTGGTCTGATGCTGAACGCCAGTCGTGATGCGTTCAGGTGTGGTTGTGTTCAAATTAAAGGCAGTTTTGATACAACTTGTGTTCTGTGTGTTTGATTTGATCAGTTAACAGCTGTTCAGGAACAGAGCTGTAAATGTGACAAATGTATTTTTCCTTGACATCTTTCATATTTCATCATAATTCCTGGTTTGGTGACATGCTGATGTCGAGGAACTGTTTCTGGTTCAGTGTCATTTCTGTGATGATATAAAACTTTAAATTTCCTACATTTAGTGTTTAAACAGCCAGTTATTGTTAAGTTACTGATGTCATGTTGTTGTATTCTGTATTTAGTGAGGTTTGAACAATAACACAGATGATAAAACACTGAATTCTTATTAAAGTTACAGACTGACTAGTTTTCAGCAGATTTTTATCCAGACACATCAGGAATATTCTCTTAATACAAAAAGACAACACAATTTGTATTTATCATTTTGCTAACAGTATTGAAGCTTTTACTATATAAATGCTTGTTATATGGTTCTGTATATATATCCAGTATACGGTCCTGTGGACAAACTGCGTCCTCTAGTTTCATCACATGATGTTTGTCTAAATTCTTTTAGAATTCTAATCCTTCATTAGTTTAGTGTTGAGCTGCTCATCATCTCACTCTATACGACATCAGTTCTGCCACCTCGACACATAAAAAGTATTTTTTTAAAATCACAATATAAATCTGCTCATTGACGGCTGCAGTTCTGTGAGAGGAGAGTTGGTTCTGGTTCAGTTCTGTGAGCTGCTGATATACAGGAGCAGCTCTACACTTTTTAAGTCTGTATAATCACATATACAGCCTGCAAGTATGAGTATTATTAATATTAGTATAGGAGCAGCCAGAGGGAGCAGTAGAAGCGTATGAAAAGAAACAGCAGACGGCACTTCTCCAAAGCTTACAACTAACTGACAGGTTCACAGAAGAAGCTGGAATCAACAGTGAACAGAACTCTGTTACTCTCAGAGAACAAATCTGATGTTTTGTTGTGTTTTTAACAGTAAAACGTCAGGTTTGTTTGAGAGTGACAGAGTTGTGTTCACTGTAGCAGGAGCAGCTGCTGTGTGGATGATTTGTTCCGTACAGTAACAACAGAACATTACTGTGGAAGCAAAGATGGAAGATGTGATGGTGCAGTGAGTTGTTGCAGCCACTAGAGGGCAGCAGTGTGACGACAACAACAACAACAATAACACACGCTGACCTTCTGTGGAGCTGTGTAACATTTAGACGTGTCAGCAGGAACATGAGTGCTGAATTAATAATATTAATAACTGCTGAGTTTTAGTTGTGTGCTCCTGTTCTGCTTTCAGTTTATCTTTAAAATACTTAAAGATATACTTTGATATTAAGTATGCTTCTTTCAGAAGAGTTTGTATACTTGCACTTAATCTTTTGCTTAAGAAAATGTGTTTTATTTTAGTGCTGTCAGAGAACATGACTTAAATTAAAATGGCAAAGGCAAAAAGATCCTCCAGAAATACTTTTAACAAAACTGGATGTGAAGTACTTATATACTCAAAGTACACTGACACCTAAATTATACATTCATTATTTAAAAAGTGAGCTAGAAGTATAAAACTAGTGCCTGTAAGTTCACTTATAATATAATTCGCAGTATAGTTGCAGTACACAAACTGAGTGGTGATCTAAAGGTTTTCTAATCCCACACACAAAGTATTCTTAGAAGTAAACTTATATAAACTTAACAGTGGCCTCATTTAGTCCCAACAGTAGACTTCAGAAGTGTTTTAAGTTGTTTAGTTGAAGTTAAAGAGGAGAGGACACAAATACAGAAACACATGAGAGGCAGGATAATGAACACAAAGTGAGCTTTAATGAACGAAGGCTGAAATCCATAAAACAATTATTCAAAATTCACAAAGTGTAAAATTCAAAAATACAAAGTAGCAACACAAAACGCTTAAACACAAAACAGCCCAACAGGTCGCAAAGCAAACACATACTGGAAGAACCTGGAAGACATGAGAACAGGCTCAGGTGAAGCTCAGGTGAAGCTCAGGTGGAGCTCAGGTGAAGCTCAGGTGAAGCTCAGGTGAAGCTCAGGGGAAGCTCAGGTGAAGCTCAGGTGAAGCTCAGGGGAAGCTCAGGGGAAGCTCAGGTGAAGCTCAGGTGAGTAACACAGGACGACCTGACAAAGACTTCAGGGAACACACAGACTTTATACACACAAGCGATGACTAACAAACAACACTCAGGTGAACACAGAAAAAGGGCGGGAAATCACACAACAGGTGAACTGAGAGGCAGCACACGACACATGAGGGCAAAATTTCAAAGTATAACAGGAAATCACAATAATAAAACAGAGCAGAACGATTATTTGCAGGAGTTGTAGGAAGATAAAGTGAAGGTTGTTCATTCATTGAGCACAGTTGATAATCTGAGTCAAGTTTTTCCACGACAGAAACACTGTCAGAGTGAAACTAAAGAATCGACACAAAAAGCGTTGCTGGAGGAAGTATTCAGATCCTTTACTTCAATAAAAATACATGTGTGAGCTTCACCGCTCACGGCTCGTTATAGATGGAAGGCGAGACTGCTGTTCGTTCGGTAAATTGGCCTTTTATTGTGGCTCAGGCAGAAAACATCACTCAAAGTAAACAAAATCAAACACAAAAAACAGCTGTAGCTCTGACAGCTGAGGCTCGATTCCTCTTCCTGCCTCTGTTGCCCGGTCTCTGCTCCGGTCCTGTGCCCGGACCCATCCTACTGTAAAAGACCAGAACCAGGTTACAAACGTGCTTATATAGCTGACTGATTACCTGACACCCCACTGCCACAATATGTAAGTATAATCAGAAAACTTTACTTAAAGTATTAAAAGTAAGATATAAAATGCAGAAACTGTATCACAGGGATGTAAATGCTGTTAAATATTTGTTATTTACTTGATTTCATTTGTGAGGTATAAGTTAGTGATCTGTTATTGAGAACTGAACCTGTAAAGTAAAGTAAATAATTGAATGAGTAAATAAAAGGCTAAGTATGGGAGTAAATAAATAGTCAATGGTAAGGTTAAAGCTAAGCATCTGTTATTACTCAGTTCAACTTTGTGTGGGTGGAGGGCTCAGTGGAAAAAAGGCTTCCAGACAACAAGAGAAAAGACAAAGCAGTCCAGAGAGGGAGAGGAGTTGATGAGTGTGTACAGCAGCAGATATGAATCTGTTCTCAGTGGTTATTAGGACTCATAAAAAACTGTTGAGAGCCAACCAGCACTTCCTTTCCTGCAGCAGACGGGCTGTGTGGGTTTCTGCTCTGCAGCCTCCTCACCGTTAGCTGCACTTTTTCACATGAACAACACAATGACAGTTACAACAGTTACAGCGCTCAGTACTCACTGTCTCAGCTTCCATCTGTCTTATTCACCTGGGAGACAAACCTGGGAGCTGAGAAGCTGAAATAAAAGATGTGTGGATACTGTTTGATTGATTCTGTAAAGGTGACAGTTTACTGACAGTTTCTGCAGCCTGACACCAACTTGGAAGGCGACTGATGAAGCTGCTGTGTGATCATTTTATAGCAGTTGTAGCTTGAAAGCAGCTCGCTCTGCTGTTTGTTCATGTGTGTAAACAACAGTGTCATCAGCGTAGAGTTTGACATCCACACTGACACAATTATAAAAGGGGCTCAGCACTGAACCTGGTGGCACAGCCACACCTACTGACTTGTATATAATAGCTATATGTTTCTGTTTGCTTCTCTTTCTTTAGCTTTGTTGTCCTTGTTTAGCTGTATGCTAATATTCACATCTTCCTCTACATGTGTTCTTGCTGCTGTGTGAAAGTATATTGAGAGCTAATTACAACCAGAGTCAAATGACTTGTAGGCGTCAACATACATGGTCCATGAAGTTGATTCTGTTTCTGGTGATTTGCTCTGAAGACAAACTGAAATCCATAAAAACAAGACTGTTTCTAAAACACACACTGTGATTTTTCACTTTATTGAGAATGTTACACTGAAAGAATTGAACAAAGCTGCCACACTCTGCATAATGTATTAAAAAGAAAGACAAGGAGAGAAAAATACTAAAACAATCAAATATCTAGCAGACAGCTAATGATTCAGCTTCATGTTCTATTATTATACAAGTCACAATTCAAAGTGGAAATAAACTAGAGGATGAAAATAACACTATAGCACAGAATTTATACTCAGTCACTGCAGATATATATGTGTATATATGTATTTATATATGTAGGATGACTGAATCTAACCTGTGCATCAAAAGATACATTTTACAACCAACCACAAAACATGAACATTGACATTTGTGAGTGCTGATCAAAGTGATCAATGAGACGAACTGATGAGATTTGATGGTGAGAAAAGGCGAGCAGAAAACAGTCAGTCAGCATGTGAGCAGTTGGTGGACGGTCCCTTGTTTCAGAGGATCCTCAGCAGAGAGAGTCCACAGCAGTACACCAGACTCTTCACTATCAGCACTGTGTAGAGCACACAGAGCAGCTTCACCCTGCACTGAGACTGGAAGGACACTGACACACACACACACACACACACACACACACACACACACACAGACAGACACACAGACACACACACACACACACACACAGACAGACAGACAGACAGACAGACACACACACACACACACACACACACACACACACACACACACACACAGACAGACACACACACACACACACACACACACAGACAGTTAATTTCATCAGAACATCGTCACATTTACATCAGTAGAATTTGGACTTTTCCAGACGTGACAACCATCTTTACATGAAGACAGGGGTCAGCTACAGTTTGAATGAAAGCTCAAAGGCTCTTATTAAATACAACAAGTCAGGGCCCCAACAAGCTTTTTAGGGGCCCTGAACAGGATTTGACTTTGTGGTTTATCAGGATCTTACAGTCAGCTTGCTGCAGAGCTGGCAGGTCTGCTGGCTCTCTCTCTGGAGGACAGGAGGCTGCTGCAGCTGCTGGAACCTCTGAAACAGAAAAGAGGCCAAAAGAAATGTCAGTCCTCTGCTCCTCTGCTCTCTTTGACAGCGTCTCCACATGAAGCTGAATCACTGCTGAACACAGTCACCAAGCCTTCATTACCTTGTTCTGTTTGGGCCTCCACTGTGCCCCCCTCGTGCTGGACGGAGCAGCGGTATTTATACGTGAAGTTAGCGTTCCTGTCAACCAGCAAGATGGCGGCGGTGCGTCCTGACTCTCTGAGCTCCAGCTGCTCTCCCTCAGCAGGTTCCCACTGCTCCTGATCCTGCCTTCGTCTTTCCCAGGAGAAGCGGACCAGAGGAGGAAACATGGCTGAGGCCACACACAGCAGGGAGCTCCTCCCCTCCAGGTGGGCTCTGGATGCTGCTGGGTACACGCTCACCACGGGCTTCACTACCTTCTCATCTGAAGTTTGACAGCAGCAACAAGCAGCACAGACACACATTGACACAGTCAACAGCAGCTTCCAGCACTGCACTGCATTCAGTGTGATCCTGGAAACTACATGGACTCTGATCACTAAACTACTCGTCAATACAGCACAAAGTTCAACACATAGACTGGATTCACCTGCACATCAAACACACTCATCATGTCATGTCATCATATGTTATATGGGGACAAACAACATTATGTGTTCAGCACTTCTTTCTTTCAATGTGCACATTCATCATTATTATGACTCTTACTAATAATAATATAACATCATATTTCCATACAATGGAAAATCTTCATCTGTATCATGATAAAAGACAGATTATAATAAAGGACATATTTACCCTCAAGTTTAATATGAGCTGACATTTTAATGTTTACATTATCCACCAAATATATCATATATGTTAACCATCACAACGTATCTTAAAAAATGCATCTATAATTTCACGTTTTTCATTAATATCAACACCCAGTACACAAATCCAAATAAATAAAGATGTTATTTGATATACGAGAAGGTAAAACTTTGTTGGTCGCTGCAGGAAAATTCATCTTTATGTTAAAACACATCACAAAAAATAATTTTAATATAATAATATGATAAATTAAGAAAGTTTTTCAAAAATTCAATACTTATTTAATATTATGTTTACATTCATTTTATAGTAAAATATATAATAACCATCACATCAAACACCAGTGTGTACTTTAGTTCAGACGCTAAAGAAAAACAAATCAGAACTTCAATAATTTCATCACCTTTTCTCTCAGTATTTTTAGATTCATGCATAATTACAATAAAATGTTCAGATATGTCAAATACGAATAATGACTGCTTTGTAATATAACATGAAGAAAGTTTAGACTTTATTCATGTTTGACAGGAACTTTATGTATGATTAAATTAAATTTTACAATATAACATAACATAAATCAGTATATTATAATCTGCTCTATGGAAATCACTATATTATATCACAAACTGCAAATACATTTACTTTTAAATAAAATTCATTTAATTAAATTACGTTCAGCATCATTAATTTATTTCTGTTGAAATTAGCAGTGAAATTATTTGTAAATATATTATATAGATTATTTTAAAAAATACATTTTTTACATGTGCCGATTTATATCATCCTATATCATTTTTTTAAAGTAGCTTTTTATATTTCAGTGTAATGACTATTTCTTATATTCATTGTGATGTCGTATTTAGTATCAGTTTGTCTCCATGTATAAATATATCTCACACTAAAAGACATATGTACCATCATATAAAATACATTTGACCATTTAATAATGAATTATTAATGATTCTATACAACATATTTAAAGTTATACGTTTTTCAAATACATTTACTGACATATATTAAATGATGTTTAATATCATATATGATGTTGTTTTATAACAACAAGAGATGGTGCTGAATTACTGAGAGGATCAAATACTGTATATTTGTAACATTGTCAATATCAAACTTTTTCTCTTTGAATCAGTTTGATCTCCTGCAGAAATAAAGAAGAACTTCAGCTGTGCAGTTAGATTTAAACATCTTTTCAGGAGTTATGAACCTTTTTATGGAACAATAGCTGCACGGCTGCAAGAATTCTCTACTAATTATGAACAAACTAACATGTAAAGCCTGAAGCAGCAGAAACTCATTAAAACACATTTTACACTTGTTCAATAAAACAACTGAAGGAAATGAAGCTTTATTCTTACCTGTTACAAACACAACAAGTTTAGTTCCAGTGCCATAGGTGAAGTATGTGTTTCCTCCCACAGTGAGAAAGAGTCATACAAAAACCTGTGTGCTGTTGAACGTGTCGGCTGAGGTGAACGAGTCCAAATGATGAAGCAGGATCATGTTTCAGCTCCATGATGTGTTTCTCTAATGTTCATATCAACATGACTGTCTCTTCTTTTATTGTCTTTTTAGACACACTAGCAGTGTTGCTCTGTGGATGCTAATGTCTGTCGCTCCACTACTTTAGTCCACATGGATTGGACCTGGACCAAAGGATGGATGGATGGACTGACATGACATTTTCTACACACATTCTTGGTCCCCAGAGGATGAACTTCATTCACTGACTTTGTTGATTCTGACTTGTTATCTAGCTCCACCAGCAGGTCCACCAGTTCCTGGTCCTCAGTCGGCGGCCCAGTCGACACCTGTTCCTGCTTCCTTGTCTGCAGGTCAGCAGACTGGCTCCAGAGCCGGACCGGCGGTCTTTCCTGATCCCCGTCCAGACCTCCAGCTGCCGGCCTCCTGCTCTGCCTTGCAGCAGTCCTCTGTTCCTGTTCTGCAGCAACCTGTCTGAGCTGAGCTGCAGCTGTCTCCAGTTCCTGTGCTGAATCAGTCTCCTGTGGCTGTGGTTCTGTAACCTCTTGTTTTCCTGACTCTGACAGCTCCACCAGCTCCCTGTCAGCCTCTTTGTCTGCAGGCTCCAGTTCTGCAGCCATGTAGCTGGTCCTGCTACTTTCTTTCCGGTTGCTAGACTCTCGTCCTGATCTATACCTTCACTGCCAGCCTCCAGCCTCCAGCCTGACCTCCAGTGGGGATCCTTCTACTGTTGCAGGTCTCACAGAGTTCCCTCCTTTACCAGTGGTCCCACCAGTCCTCTAGAACTGCTCCACCAGCACCACGGGCCTTCAGGGTCGTCCTGCAGAGCGGCTCCAGCAGTCTGGTTGTTTTCCTCCAGTGTGGCTCCATCTGTGTCACCAGCATCCAGGCCTTCACCCTCCACCCACCATTGTCCTTTGGTCTGCAGCTCCACATGTGTCCTGCACCAAGGCAGCCCACCTGAGGTCTCACTTTCCCTCCTCACCAGCCTCCAGAACATCTGCCTGAGACCTCGACTCTTCTGCCTTGTTTTGTCTCTGTTTTGTCTCTTATAGTTAATTAATTAGTTAATTTGTGTTCATGATAACTTTCTGTGTGTCCCATGTTGCATCTGGCTCCTCTACTCTCCACTAAGAACATCAGTGTGATGGAAACTTGAAATCAGAAGGTGTACAGTTGTGTTTTTCTGTTAGTGAGGATTAGGGTGTTCAAATATTTTCTATCTGGACATTTTGTGAGTTTATGTTGTTGACTTATAAGGCTGAGGAGCAAACCTGCCTTCACATACATGTCAACATGTCAGCTAGAGGGAGGTACTAGCCCCTTTCACACAGACGAGGTTGCATTAATGGGGCAGCGGTGGTTCGCCATTTCTCCGCCGATGGTGATTCACACAGAGCGAAGCATCTCTGCCTTAAAGACTGTGTAATTCACACAGAAAGCGGGCGCTGCGGCTCCCAAAGACGGTACACGTCATGTTGATGTCAGTTTGTTTTCAAGGGGTTTCCCAGGTGTCCTCCCTGTCAATCTAAACCTGCTGACAGTTTATAATCATATGGATCCTTTTATAATGTATTCAGATTGAGATCCTGACCCACTAAACATCCTGGAAATTGACAAAGTTAGTTTTTTACTCTAAATTACATAATTACATAATCACCATTAGTAAACTGGACGCTGTCTGACTCCGTCACTTGCGGGACGGAGGCCATTTTCTGGGGGAAAGTTCACTGTATTCTTGGTCAGGAGGTCTGACCCTCACCGTGATTTATTTCCAACACAAACACTTGGTGAGTAAAACATTTTTGTCGGTGACAGACGCTGTTTTCCAGACAGAAATGTGACGTAGAGTCAGTAGGACAGGTGGGAGGACAGACGCTTCTCCACATATATCTGGGGTATTTGTTTCCCTCATATAAGTTGCCAAAGACAGTTACAGTTACTACATTACTGTTGTTTGGTCATGTAACATTGCTTTGAGGGACATTTCTCTTTATTTAGTTGAGTGAGGGACCTGTGCAGTTATCAGACTGTCCGATCGACACGCCCTCAATATGCGCAGCCGGCTTATCTGTTCACACTGGTTCAGTTCACCAATAATGCGCCCCTGATACTACCTCCAGAGGCGGATCAGCGCCAGCATGAAATTTCACTCCTCACTGCCTCTGAGAGATTCACACTGAGACGGAGGGAGAGAATTGGCGCAGGATCCTCGCATCCAAAAGGCAGTGTGAGTGGGGCTAGTGGGTGCAGAAGGAGTGGGTTACACAATCATTTTAATGTTGCTGTGATTAGTAACAGAGTGAATGGTGTCTCTGTCTCAGCCACTCCGCCCTCCTGTCACTTGTCTCTGCATTATGTAACTGTGGTGAGCGGGTAGCATCACAGTGTGGAACTCTGTACAGCAGCACATCACACACAGCACCATATCACTGACTTTAGTCCAACTGGATCATATTTTATGGACCAAATGTTTTCTGGTTTTCCCTCTGATGTCCTCTGGCCGCTCTGCCTCCACCTGATGCTAACGTTAGCTACGACTTAGCTCTGCTAGCTGACTCTGCTCGGAGCAACGCTGGAGAGTGTTGGTGTTTACACCGCTGTCACAGCAGCTTCAGACCACCAGGAGGAGGAGGGGTTTAGGTCCGGAGTCAGAATTGGCAATAGAACTGGGCTCAGCAGCCTCCGTGGACATCATGACAAAGGTGAAGAGACAGAAGAGGACGCTGACGGAAGAGAGAAACAGACAGTGACCAAGCAAGAGACAGAAGACTCAAGACAAAAGACAGAGTCTCAGACTGGCTTTTAGTCTTCAGAGACAGTTTGACTTAATAAAAGTCTGCAGACAGACGCAGAGCTGGACTTGTTACTGACAGAAGAGAATAGAATTATTTTATTGTCATTGTAAGCTCAGCATGCAGTGAAATTGCAGATGCATCTCAGTCAGTGCAATACAATAAGACATAACATAAAAACATACGAGAATGTCACATCATGTCATTGTTCGTAACCACTTATCCCTTTCCATGGGGACGCAGGGTGTTGCTGCTGGAGCCAATCCCAGCCTTGTCTCAGGGCAAGGGCAGGGTACTCCCTGGACAAGTCGCCAGCTCATCACAGGGCCCTCACTGATGAGCAACGAGGGGTTCAGCATCTCGCTCAAGGACACTTTGACATGCAGCTCTGCCCAGCCCAGAGCCGGGATTTGAACCAGCGACCTTCTGATTACTAGTCGACCTGCTCCACCCGCTGAGCTACAGCCGCCCTTACATACGAGAATTGTGACATTCTTGTATGTAGGGGCAGCTGTAGCTCAGCAGGTTACAGGATAATAAGAAATATATATATATATATATATATATATATATATATATATATATATACATATATATATATATTTATACATATATATATATGTGAGTATCTAAATCTAAGGTTTAGCGAGAATCTGGAGTTCTATTAAGAATAAATGAATATCTAAATAAATAAATGAAATATGTATTGTACTAATAGTGTGCAAAATATGTAGTGGTGTTGAATGTATTTTAGTGCTTTTTGTTGTCAAGCGTGCGTTGGAAAAAAAACTGTCTCTGTATCAGTTGGTGCACCTTTTGATGGATCTTAAACGTCTGCCAGAGGGCAAAAGTTCAAAAAGGTGGTGGCTGGGGTGTGTGGAGTCGCTGGTGATTGTTTTGGTTCTGCTGAGGTAGCGGGACAGGGCAATGTACTTCAGAGAGGGCAGAGGGCAGCCAGTGATTACTTCTGCTGTTTTGACGAACCTCTGCAGAGCTTTTTTGATCTGCAGCAGAGCAGCCTTTGTACCACACTGATATGCAGAACGTAAGCAGACGCTCGATGGTCGCCCGGTAGAAAGACACCATCAGCATCCTCTCTGTGTCATTCCTCCTGAGCACTTTGAGGAAGTAGAGTCTCTGTTGTGCTCTCTTGATGGTGGCAAAGGTGTTGGCAGACCAGGAGAGGTCCTCGGAAATGAGGACGCCCGCGAATTTGAAGGACTCTACCATCTCCACACTACATATGCAGAGCGGGGCCGGGACGACGTCCCATTTCCTCCTGAAGTTTGTGACGATCTCTTTGGTTTTTGTGGTGTTCAGTGAGAGGTTGTTCACTGAACCCAGACACAGATGGAGGAGGAGAGGCCCAAATCCAGAAGTTTAGGAAACAGCAGCTTTTCATGCAGAGGTGGTCTGACTGGCCGAGGTGAGGGAGAGTAATAGCTCTGTAGGCATGTTTTATGTTTGAATAAACATGATCCAGAGTATCATTCCCCCTGGTTGCACAGGTCACATGCTGGTAGAAGTTGGGGAGAACAGTTTTTAAGTTTGCCTGATTGAAGTCGCCAGCTACAATGTGTATGATGTCAGGATGGGCATGCTGTTGTTTGTTTACCGTAGCCAGGAGAGGGCTAAGGGCTATGCTAGCATTAGCATTGGGGGGAATGTAAACAGCAGTGATGGTAGCGACACTTAGCTCTCGTGGTAGATAGAAGGGTCTGCATGTCACTAAGAGGCCTTCAAGATCAGGACAGCAATGTTGGGTGACAATCCTGCTGATGGAACACCAGTTATTGTTTAGGTAGATACAGAGTCCCCCACCTCTGCTCTTCCCCGACTCGCTGCCTCTGTCCTGCCGGTAGCTTGTGCAGCCTGCTAGCTGTACTGCAACGTTTGGCTGAGCAGGTGTAGCCAGGTTTCTGTTATAATACTCACACAGCAGGTCCGGACAGATCGGTTAGAGGCGATGAGCAGCTCTAGTTCATCAATTTTTTTGTGATGGATCTGGCATTGGTGGGGAAGATGCACTTTAGCGGAGGCTTGTGTGGTTGTTTCCTAAGCCTGGCTAGTCGGCCTGACCGACATCGGTGCTTCTCCTTACGCTCTCTACGCCGCCTCCGTCGCCTGCTGGGCCAGCTGAAAATCCACTGCAACCCTAGTGGTCTGGAGATGTTTAAGGGGATGTTGTGAGCCCTCCAGAAGTCGCTTGTGACGGCGATCTTGTAATGTGATCCGATGTTGATTAAGTCTTGTCGGCTATACACAAAGTCTGCACCGAACTAGAGAGCTAAGAGGCGCTGCACTCATGCACGCCGCCATCTTTCGCCAAGTGATTATGATGATGAAACGTCAGTAATATTAGCTGATTGCTGAGTTAAGTGCAAGGAAGTTATACAGAGACAAAGTTGAGGGTCAGCTGTGTGACTGTAACAGCAGAATAATGTGGCAAGGACTTCGGACTATCACAGACTACAGAGGTGGTACAATCACCCTGGCAGTCGTGGATCCCTCACTGGTGGAGGATTTAAACTATTTTTACTCTCACTTAGAGAACAGTGCAGAAAAGCAGTTAATTCGTCTCAGATGGCATCTCTGGGAGGTTGCGCAAGGCATGTGCTGACCAGCTAGCTCCAGTGTTCACCTCCATCTTCGACCTGTCTCTGGCCCTCTCGATCGTCCCTGCATGTTTCAAGTCGTCCACTATTGTCCCTGTACCCAAGAAGACCAACCCAGCCTGCTTAAATGACTATCACCCTGTAGCTGTCACACCTGTGGTGATGAAGTGCTTTGAGAGACTCATTAAAGACTTCATCAGCTCATCACTACCTGGATCACTGCTCCCTTCAGTTTGTCCCAACTGGAGTACTGATGACGCCATATCACATGTCCTCCATTCCACCCACCTGGAGATCGGCAAGGGGAACTATTTGCTGTTTATTGATTTCAGCTCGATCATAGTTGCCCTCAGACTGGTTGGTCTTGAACTTTCTGACCTGCAGACCACAGGTGGTTGCACTCACATCCTCAACACCGGCACCCCCAAGGCTGCGTCCTGAGCCTGCCGCTCTACTCCCTGTACACCTTTGATTGTACAGCCACACACAGCACCAACACCATTGTGAAATTTGTGGATGAGACAGTGGTGATTGGCCTGAACTCCAGCAACATGGAGGCGGCTCATTTGGAATAGGTGGAGTTGCTGACATCATGGTGTAAGACCAACAACCGCGAACTGACCTAACCCAGTCACCAAGAACAAGGAGACGGTGGTAGATTTCAGGACGGAGAAGACCAGCATGTGTTGTGTTTTGGTGCTTGTAAACACAAATTCCAGGTTTCTGTAGCAATTTCTTGGATGTAATGTAATGTAACATTACGTTTAACTACAAACTAAACTCTCAGGCCTTTTTTGCCGTGTGGCTCTCAAAGTTTGAAGTGCTTCACACAATACATCTGTCTGCAGACTTTTATTTAGTGAAGCTGTCTCTGATGACTGAAAGCCAGTCTGATACTCTGTCTTTATCTTTTGCCTTCTGTCTCTAACTCAGTCACTGTCTCCCTGCTGGAAAAAACAGCATATGTTTTGTTTAGGTGCTTGTATACTGGGGCCCGTTGCACAAAACTAGGATAAGGGATTAAGCCGGGATATCTTGGTTATCCTGGCTCAACTTATCCGTGATCCGGTTGCACAAAAGCGGGATAGGGGCAGTAGGATATGTTATGGTATGTAAGTTACCATGGAGATTTATTCTGTGGAGCTAGCCAGACCAGGCTAAGTTCCAGGATCTATTTAATCTCATCCCTTATCTCAGTCAGCAGTCACCACAAACGGAAACCAATAGTTATTCCACTGCCCACGACACATTGTTATCACATATAAGTAGACCCACTGTCATTATTTAAACGTTTGTGATCATTAGATTCAATCATTTTGGATAAATTAGGATTTTAGATGTTGCTATCATTAGATAATTTACAGTTTCCCATAGACTATAAGGCTATATATAAAATGACGGAATATTAGGGCCATAGAGAAAAAAAAATTAAAAATTCACTTCGAGAATAAAGTCATACATTTATGAGAATAAAGTCATAATATTTTAACCCGTTGTTTTTGAGGAGGAGAGTTGTTAAAATGAGGGTTGTGGAGCATTTCGTGGAATTGTACTTCAGTATAGGTTTCACAAACAAGGAGATACTTAATCTTTCAGCACATCAGCATCACATTGTCATAAGTATCAGGCTTTAAAAAAATATGCAAGACAATGCATCTTTTCCGCAGAAAGAACCAGTCTCATAAATGTATGAATTTTTCTTTCTTACTCAGTGTGGCCCGAATACTCCGTCGTATAAAATACACATCCCATATAATATAAATACACATCAAAGTGCAACATTATGTTCCTTTATTGAATAAGGACAAAGCAAAACAGGTAAACCATCAGCTCCTTTAAAAACTGAAGTCACACAGTGACTCTACAAGCTAGAAAGCACAGAATCAAAGCATATTATACAACACAAGGATAAATACACATTCCAAGGTCTGTATATAATAATACACCCCGCATGTCTGCACACTGAAATAAATGCAGGACAAATCCATACACATCAAATGAACAGACAAATGAATGGATGCAGTAGCCTCCATGCAAGCTCGTATACACACAGTATACAGCATAAACATGAGAGGCATATTTAACTGAAATTCACAGCATGCATCTCTACCACTGCAGGACATATTTAACTTAAATTTAAAGCATGCATATTAACTAAAATAATTTAACACATATTGGTCCCTAACTTGCCATTGTCAGAGCAGAAAGGAACTTTTATTTAAGATGTGTCATCTTCTTGGAGCAGGGGGAGGAGAGGAGAATAATGATTAATACATTTGTGGTACAGTCAGCATACAGTGTGCATTGAAGGCATAACTCACCTCCCACTCAAGTTTTTTATTTCAATGTCCAATTTTCTGATTGTCCTCTTTTTTATTTCGGACTCCAGTGTAAGGTTTTCCATCTTTTTCTTCTTGTACTGCATGTCTATATCTGCCAGTTGTATTTGGCGCCGGAGGTGGTTGGCAAACAACTGTCTGATAGCTTGTGAGTTCTGTAAACACATGACAATTAGAACAGCGGAATTTTGCACGATGGAGTGTCCTTCCATTAATACTCACTATGTTGCCAGGCTGGCTTTCCCCCTGTACAGCATCTGGGTCCTGTTACAGAAATGAGATTTTGTGAGGGCTCCAGATGATGACTCCTCACCATTGTAGACTGAATAGTCCTTTCACAGGCTTGATATGATACCTCATGCCTTCTTGAATCCAGAGAGATGGTCTCCTCATCATCATCGCCATCATCTGCTGTTGCTGCTGCACTGGTGCCTTCACCCTATCACAGGGGTTCTCAACCTTTTGCAACCTGGGCCCCCCCAAATTCCTTTCTCTCAAAAATCCGGGATGAAAATGTCACAAAGTTCGCCAGCTTCTCTGTGAATTCTCTGGCATCCTTCTGCAAGTGAGGTTGCGACGGAGGAAACGATTCAGCCGACCAGCACTCGCAGATAACTCCTCATCTCTGCTGTCACTCACGGTGGCGGATATTTGTTTCACCATCACCCTGATCATTTTGCGGGACACTCTCTCGTGGCGTGCCCGTTTGCTGATAACTCATCCCCGCGTGTTTATCTCAGGCTCCTCGCTAGACTTCTTCCTCCCTCCACCAGGCAGCCTGGCCCTGTTGATGTCCTCCTCGGACAGACGCTGAAGCTCAGTTTGATTTTTTCACCAGTCTCACTCTCTTCAGGTCGACAGAGAAACTTCTAGCGGCTGCTTCTCCCGAGTTTTCCTCTGCATATTTTACGACAGAAAGTTTGAATTTCAAGTCGTACTTTCTATTTTTTTGCAGCACCGGCGGTTATTTATCAAAATATACACCTGCACCCGGCGTTTAAAGGGGACCCTGCAGTTAATTGAAACCCGGCTATTATTTGGTAATATACAGTACATTTACACCCCGCTCTGTACGCCGGGGCGGGAACGGCGGCGGCCATGCGCATCCGTGATTCATTTGCAGCCTGGTGTGTGTCTCCTCTCTGCTCTGACTGCAGGCTGGACTGCTGTGCGAGGTACTGAGAGACTGACCGCCTGTGAGTGCTTTTGGACGGGGGAGGGACTCACGGCAGCACCCGCTGCTCGTTGAGCACAGTAACTGCAGAGTGATACGTGCTTTCAAGTCAGAGTCTCCAAACACCACAAAAGTCTCCAATAACACCAGTAAAAGTCGCAAGATTTGTCGGTAGTCGCTTTTGACAAAAAAGAGTGTCCCAGGGGGGGCGGGCCCCACCAGTTGAGAACCACTGCCCTATCACATTTAATCGGATTCATATTGAAGCTAATAGACAAGACATGCCAGATCTACAGTATGCCTTTGATGGAGTACTCACTGGATCAGCATCGTCTGGTGCTTGTGGCTCTAACAGTGAGACAGTGCTGCCAGGAACTGCAAGGCAATAGGCAAACCAAAGTCAGACAGTACAAATGGATTCAATATGAATGTGGTTGTGTCCCATGTAGAGATGGAAGAATATACTGTACCTTGTATGAAGCGGCTGGCATCTTGGGAGGGACATACGCTTGTCTCTGTCCCCCCAGGGATCCCATCCAACACGGGCCTGCCTTTATTTAGTTCCAAGGCTATGTCCTCTGTTGGGGTGAGGTCAGCTTTTGGTGACCTACCACCCGTGCCTTGTCTGTGGGTTTTCTTCTTCACTGCTAAAGCAGTACAGACAATGTGTGAGCAGGCACCTTCTGGGTACAATATATGCTTGTGCATTGTTAAGTATTAGTCAGGGCCCTTACCATTCTGCAGAATGTTCTTGTATTTGAGTTTGTCTGCTGCGTTTTGTGTTCATGTTTAATGTTTAATCTACATCACTCACACACACACACACACACACACACACGTAGAGCAAACATAAGAAAAGAGAAACTTTATTAATCCCAAAAGGAAATTCAATGAAGTCAGTGAGCAAGCGACCTTGGGTCCTTTGAAAGGCTTTATATACATTAAATTTATTGTTATTATTATTATTATTATTATTAGCTCATCTATTTATCATAGAGTTATACAGTCTGATGGAGTTACAATTACACAGTTTCACTCATATCTGCAGTTCATTTCAATTAAAAATTCAACTGATTCATAATTAGAGTACAACTGCGTTTTTGGACACCTGAAGTTATGGCAGGGTGGGGTTGAGCAGGTATTTTTCTCCTCATTTACTTCAAGAAGTAGAGGAGTGGCAATTCTTGTGAGAAAGAATCTTCATTTTTCAATTATAGAATGTGTTAAAGACAAGTATGGAAGGTATGTTATAATCAAGGGGGTCTTATTAGGTACGGTTATTTCCATACTGAATATTTATTACCCCCCTGCTCACCTGTCAGACTTTAGTATTAAAGTATTCTTAGATTTCTCTGAGATTCACTCAGATATTTCCACAGTGGGTGGAGATTTTAATTGTATACTAAATCCCCTTATTGACAGACTCCCCCACAAAGCCTCACCTCTTTCTCCACAAGCTGAGGGCGTTTTCACACCTTTAGTTCGTTTGCTCTGGTCTGAATCAGGGACCAACTTGTTACAATGTTGTATATTACCTCGAGTTTGGTTTGTGTTCACACAGCAGCATTTACAAGGGGACCAAAATGTGTGATGCGTGAGGAAACTGCTCTCTAATTGGTCTAAATTTCGAAAACGAGGCAGCAATTCAGCTGAATTTAGCACCGAGCAGACAGGAAGTCAAGCACTGAAACAACAACAATATGACATCCGGTTACTTTTCAAAATAAAACACTCCATGTTTACACCAGCACACAAATCTCAAAAAAGAGACAAAAACAGCTCTTCTGCTGATCCTTCGGTCGGGAACACTTCGTGTTGTTGTTTTTATGGCACAGACCTATAACTGCGGTCGCGAGTGATCATGTGATTATCACAGAAACTCCTCGGCCTTGCAACGCCAGCTGTCTACTGTACTGCGCCGTGTCCGACTCAAAACGCAACCGGGGGTTTCCGGACAGCGGAGCAAAACACCTGATCGGGCCGTAACGCAGCGGACACGAATCCAGTGGAAATTTGGGGTTAAGCACTGATGCTTCCTGCAGTTGGGTCGGATCGAGTTGGATCATGTTCTCACCACAAACGAACTGTACCAGAGTTTGTTTGGAACCGGACCGAGACCACCTCTTCAACAAGGTCTCGGTCCGGTTGTTTTGGTCCGCACCCGAGTGCAATTGATGTGTTCACACCTTCCCAAACAAACTGCACCAAGGGGGTAAACGCTCCAGGGTTTGAGTCAACCGAACTAAACAAGGCGGGGTGTGAAAACGCCCTAAGTCACTCAATTCTATATGTGAAGATTTAGGATTTGTTGATGTATAGAGTACAACTATTTTAAAGGACCACACCCAGGACCAGCCCTGGGCATAGGCAGTATAGGCAAATGCTAGGGGCGCCGTCATCCGCGGGGGACGCCGAAAATGGGGGGAGAAAACATTTGTAATAATACAAATTTTAAAAATATATATTTTTTGTCAGTGCCATTACTACTATTATTTCGAAATATTATATAAGCCCACAGCAATATAACGTCATGGCAAGGACTATTAAATGAGAGAAGAGGCCTTTTTTCTGGGTTCTGGTCTGGCTCGGTGCACTGTACCTGTCCTCTGTGAGGGGGGCGGGTCGAGAGGCGAGCTGCCTGAATCTGACTGGATCTGAGACTAGTGATGGGAACGGCAGTTCTTTTTACTGTACTGAATCTCTGGAATCCGTTCATTAAAATGATTTGTTCAAAAGATTCGTTCACCGAATCGTTCAGTGCTCTCCAACTCCCTGAACTGATAAGCAGCGAAACGATCCCTCATTCAGTTCATAATTCAGCCCTGAGGTTTAACTTTAATGCACATATCCCCCAACCGCAGGCATCACTTCAATCCTACTCTCTCACCCATGTGCCTTAAATGCAACATAGAAATTGGTACCCTAACTCATTGCTTTTGGTCATGTTTGAAACTGCAAATGTATTAGTCTAGTGTGTTATCTGAGATACACAAAAGATATCGGGCTTAGAACTGGAGATGGACCCTGTCTCTCATACTCGGCCTCCCAAGCCGACACTTAACGTCCAAACATAATAAGAGGTTGTATTGTATTCTTACATACGCAGCGAGGAAGAAGATTTTATTGCAGTGGATTAAGGAAAAAGTACCAACTGTTAAAGGCTGGCAAAGCGTGGTGTTTGATCTAGTGCCATTGGAGTACCTGACATGTATATTACATTCAAAAACAGACCAATTCTATAAAGTGTGGGAGCCCTATTTGAACTTTGTAGAGCCTGATGTCTCTAATATCATGCTGCAGGGCTTTTCTTGACTGCTTGTACCGTACATTATAACTGTATACTCAAGTATTATTTATATGGATCTGAGCTGGTGTTCTGGTGTTTTGATTTGTTTGTCTTGTCTACTTGTTCGTTTGTTTGTTTTGCTTTTTATTTCTGTGAACGATATTGTGTAACCATCCTTTACTTGAAAAAGTGAAAAGTTTAATAAAATTATTGTTAAAAAAAAGAAAGAAACTGTATTGCCGTCCTACCAATGTTTCCAGCTAAGTCGTGGACATGCTGGCAGGCAACATGACAGCACGGTCAGAGGACGTGACTAACAGTGCAGTGCAATCACCCCGTCTGACTACCAGAAGTGAGACAGTTTAGATTTGCACATTAGCTAAATACTTAGTTTCACCTGTGACATTTAGATTTAACATTTAGATTTAGACATAAATTTAAAACTTAGATTTAATATTTAACATTCAGATTTAACATTTATATTTAAATTTAATATTTAGGTTTAGATTTAAAATTTAGATTTAGATTTAACATTTATATTTATATTTGAAATGTAACATTTAGATTTGTTATTTAGATTTAACATTGCATCTATATTTTTACAAGAGAAGTAAATATCACAAAGTTCACAAATATTGTTGTACATATGGTTAACAGTAACATAAAACAAATCACATATGTTTTTTAAACATGCTTTTTTGCTAAATGTGGCAAAATTTGCTGTTTATTTTAGCATGCCCAATTTTACAATTGGCGCCCCGATAGAAGTGTTTTCATTCAGAGCACATTAGTGTTGTGAGGGACGGATGGACTTTATTCAGCAGCAGGACGTTGGGCTGTAAATATTTGATGATGTTTGATATAATTTTATTGAAATATTCTGAAGTATGTTTGTTGTCTTACTGATTCATCTGGATTATGTTTGAGTTTGTCATTGAATTATTTTCCTCTTTATTTTCTCATTGTGTTTGTGTTTGTCTCCTTTTTCCTCTCTGTGTGAAACAACAATAAACCTGCTGGAATATCTGATCAAAATATAAATAAATAGAATATGAAATAAATCCCTCAGTTCAGTGTGTTTGTGACTGTGGCTGAGATGGAGGTGAAACATGTGAACCTGGGCTGTGGTTTACTGCTCTCTTCCTGTCACAAACACTGTTTGACGTCTGTTCATCTGTTGGTTTTTGGTCAGGCTGCTCGCATCATTTCTCACTGTGGGCATCAAACGCCCAACAGGAGCAGTAGTAGGTGGCTGAATGAAGGAGTTTAACTGTCTGGATCTTCAACTCACAGCCGTTCTGATTATTCACAACTGAGAAATCATTTTTCTGAGGATGATTGTCCCTGTGATTTATGTTACAACTCTTCCTGTCATAATACAGGATCCTTTTCAATGTTTCTTCGTCTTTCTTCTGGTACCAGCCTACATCATCATCATAGTCACACTGTTCAGTTACTTGACATCTGAAGGAGACGTCTCCACCAACTTTCCTGGTCAATGTTAAATCCTCCTGAATCAGCTGTGCTGCCATGGCAACCAGCGCTGTAGAGAAGCAGACAGATAGATGAAGGTCAGTGTGACAGTGTTTGTTCCAGGTGGACTTTGTTGGCTCCTGATTGGCTGGAAACACTCACCTGAACACAGACAGCACAGAGCAGCAGCTGGGAGGAAAAGCATTTTGTGCAGTGGTGTTTCCTCTGGTGAACCTGGGGAGAAGTGGCGCTCTGACGCAGCTGAGGCCAAACCAGGACGAGCTGCCAGATCAGACGAGGGCCACGTGGTTTCTAACAGGTCCTCAGAGCTCCCATCAGCCCCTGCGGCTCACAGATAAGGCCGCCGCTGCCGATCGACGGCTCGGCTGAAGCTGCCGTGTGATAGAAATAGAAACCCACATTCATGTGAGCAGCAACACATTCAGGTTGGTGGTGAATTTAGTAGCACAGACTGTTATCTGGTGTTGAACAGCTGTGATGAAAAGACAAAAGGACAAATCCACAAAACTCCTCCACTGTGATTTGAAGCCTTAAACGTCCCCTTACATTTCTGTCATTTCACTGAATCATTTCATTTCTATGACACATCAAACCTTTTCCAGTACAAATACACACAGTACCCACCAGCAGAGATGTACTTCAAGTATAGTAATAATATAGTTCATAATATAGTTGCAGTAGAAAAAGTATTTGAAGTATTTTTAGAAGTAGTACCAACAATAATGCCAGTAATACTCCTCATTTACTGCTGTGTGTTTATTATCCACTAGATGTCACTGTGGGTTTGTCGCCAGTAAAATAAGAGGGCGGAGCGTCATGGTGTCGTCATGGCGACCGTCATCAGCATCACGTGGATGTCCCTGCACTTCCCGTGACTGACCACAGGGTGGTGGTGTTTCTCTGTGATGTTTAATGTCAGCACCAGCAGCAAACACAGAAATCCAGCATGTGATCAGCTTTAGTTTGAAATGTGTCACACAGCCGTGGTGGAAGAGCTGATTTATTGGTGTGACAGCGATCTAACAGCGTAAAGACACATGTAATGTCACACATGTGTTGTCTGCTGAGACAGCTGCAACATGTTGTCATTCTTCCAACAGTGTTTCATGGTGAAAATGATCCAAGTGTTCAGAGTTAGAACACACAGAACAGAACAAACATCCCTTCAGATGATATGAAATGTATCATAACTGTTCCTTCAGCTTCTTAAAGGAACACACTGACATTTGTCTGCTTTGGTTTGACGCTGTTATTCCATTTAAAGCAGATTTCAATCAGGAGAGACGAGTGAATGAAGTAAAGATCATGTTTATGACAGCAGATGATATGTGATCAGTGAGTCTGCTCACAAAGTCTTTGTCACTTTGACTCTACAGGGAGATTTTGTGATGGAGGGGCGTCTGAACAGCAGCAAGAAAATATATTTTAAATTATATAATATGATGGTAAATATATATTTGTGTCATATTGTGAAAGTGTCATTTGTATGATCCAAAATGTATTTATAGTGTAAACAAACTTATTACAAATGGAATGTGTATTTTTATATACGTGGAAATATTGTGGAAAATAACGTTTAAATGTTTCTAATCGTCATCATATGAAATATATTTGACATCAGGATTTTTACAGTTTGACCACCAAATATTTACCATCATAATTATTAACAAAGTATATTTACTACATGAATGTGTTTTAAAAATCAAACACCACTTTCACACCATATATTTATGTATACACACATTTGTATGAAATGTTTGTATGATGGAAAATATAAAAATGAGGAAACAGAAAAATAATGAATATTTTATTTTCACTCTGATTAATTATTACGGTGGTAAACACACTTCACCAGATAAAAAATGAAGAAAAAACGTATTTCAGTATAAAGTATATTTATTGTCTCAGAAAGTAAATTCACATTTTCATATTTGGCAAATAACATTAAAAATATATTGAATATATGATTAATAGTTATGAATTTAATATATGTTTTGCTCTGTGTGTATTTATGTAGTATTATATAGAATATATATGAAGAACAATTCTCTGATTTATTACAGAAGTTGATATTGTAGGTTTTATTTGATGGATGTTGATTTTATAAATTATTTTTCTTTATATTAAAATATTGACTTTTTAATCTGTTGAGGATTGTTTAGATTGAGTTTATTTCATGTGATTAATTTTGAAATGATGTTTATGTCATCAGTACTACGACCAAAAATCAACATCATTTTTTAAAACAAGGTCAATTTTTGTAGTTTTGGCGACGCTGATGACGACATCAACCAATCATGCAGAAGGAAACATGTTGCATGTGGACGACATCTTCCTTCATTCTGATCATCGTGGTTCATTGTTGTTCTGATCCTCACTGCTGTCAGCAGTCTGGCCCGTGAGCATGCTCAGTGTGGTCGACCCAACACGGAGCCGCCGTCCAGAGACAGGAAGTGCAGCTGAGTTGTTTCACATTAAACTTGTTCATGTTAACTGTAGTGAAACAACATGTGGTCATTACGGTCATAACAAGGTCATTATACAGCAGGTAACATGTGTAACACAGTCACATATTTATATGTAATTTGTTGCATTATAATCACACAAACTGTGTAAATAGTTAAGCGTTAATAGTTAAGCTGACATGTGAGGCCTCCAGAGTCAACATGAGGAGCGTCTCAGACTCAGGTCCTGAACCGCTTCCTTCATTTCAGAGGGTCGTCCTGTATTTTATGTTTCCCACGTGAGCTTCTCCACTTTCTGCTGTCGTGCTTTCACAGGAGAGGTAAGCTGCACTGTTGTCTGACACTTCTGTGTGATCGCCACGCTATTACAGGTGTGTTATCTTAAACTTGTCCTGAATATGCTGAAATATTTCTGTATCATTTCATTTGTGTAGCAGCTGAAGTTTAAGGGAAGAACTGAGGATTTTTGTCATTCACCTGTTGTCAGAATAAACGGAGATCACCTCCAAAGACATCCTGATCTGGACCTCTTCATCCAAACACAACGCCGACAACGCGAGCTACCAGCGGTTACACAGAGAACAAATGCTGATGATACAGATCAGATGAAGGAATGTGTTGTTGCGGTACTGGCAGGAAAAGACTAAAAACAGCCCAAAACACAAATATACACTCCTCAACATCAGTGAGGATTTTGGGATAAAGGTATTGTAGCGGCAATCTTTCGTCCACTCCGTCCTCCACCACATTACCACTAATATTAAGCAGTCATCTTGGCAATAAGCTTGACATGAAATGAATCTCTTGTGAGGCAGTAACTCCGTTCAAAAAGAACTTTACTTAAAACAAAGCAAAAAACAAAGTTATAAGATTCAGTCTTGGCTCAACTCGGCGTATTGTCAAAAACCTGTCTCGCTCATTAGGCTGCTTAACCTGGTCTGAGAGCCAAGTGGCTGTGATGTCATCAGCAGCGTGATTAAAGGAGCAGTTCAACATTTTTAAAGGAAAACTACTAAACTATTGTAAGCAGTATAAATATGGCTCTTACAGGTATATATAGTTTGCACAACAGTATATTTCCAGAGCTGGATGCTGGAATATTGTGTTATTTCTGGGGACCAAAGATATTCACAAAACATAAATAAAACCTCAGATATGTCACAGAATAAACAGTGAAACATTGAAACATCCCTGACTCATGTTGAGTCGTGTTTATAATTATGGGGAAAGCTCAGTAATACTTGTTAATGATTAAAAAGTGACAATGAAACTGAAACATACTTCTTTTACTGCCTCTTAAGTCCCTGATGAAATGAAGTGGGACTTGGTGAAGGTGAACAGAGGGGCTCGGATATGAAGGGTCCAGTTCAGACAAACAGAAGAAACCTGCAGGCGCCGGGCTGATGAAAGGCAGCAACACTCTGCACAAAGAAGCCCGGCCCGGATGCAGGCGACCGAGTGGAGCGCTGACTTTTGATTGTCACTCAGCTCGGATGTAGAACACTCACAATTTCCCTCAACTAGCAAAAAAAGAAGGACAGCAGAGAAATGTGAACAGAACCTCAACAGAGCAGAGGTTCTGACTGACAGTATGTTTGGATGAGGTCTGCACTGAGTCCAGAATCAGGAGGAGAATCAGACCGGTCTGGTTGTCGCTCCCCACCTCTCTTAAGCCTTCACAAAAGGGCAACGTCTCACCCTGATTGAGGGGAATTCCCCAAGCTGCTCTCCTAGTTAATTAGGAGTCACACCTGTAACAGGTGATCTGAGTCCATCGTAGGCCACGTTTAGCCGTAGTGACACGTCGTCTGTTTGTGTTGGAGCTTTGAGCCGGTTTCAGATTTGACTCTACAGCAGCTTGGACATTTTTCAGATCAGGTTTGACCTGAGACGAGGCTCCACAGCTCTCGTTAAAGGTTCTTCAAATTTGATGAAAAAGCTCTTTAAGTTGATGAACATGAACAAGAATCTGTTTGCATGAACGAGCTCCTCCAACCAGACAGTGTAACAGACACATCCTCAGCAGACATAAACCACTGAGGCGTCACATCAGAAAACACTCACATGTGTTGTTGCAGAGGCCGCTGACAAAGAAGCCTGTTGTTAGTTTTTCTACGAGAACTTGTTGGCTCTCATCAACACCAGGTGTGAACTGTAAAGTGAACCTTTGATGGCTGAACTCACCATAAATAAAGTCCATGGACGTGAGCTCCAGGTGGGGGGTCACTGTTGGTCTCTGGGCTCAGTTCAACTTTGTGTGGGTGGAGGGCTCAGTGGAAAAAAGGCTTCCAGACAACAAGAGAAAAGACAAAGCAGTCCAGAGAGGGACAGGAGTTGATGAGTGTGTACAGTAGCAGATATGAATCTGTTCTCAGTGGTTATTAGGACTCATAAAAAACTGTTGAGAGCCAACCAGCACTTCCTTTCCTGCAGCAGACGGGCTGTGTGGGTTTCTGCTCTGCAGCCTCCTCACCGTTAGCTGCACTTTTTCACATGAACAACACAATGACAGTTACAACAGTTACAGCGCTCAGTACTCACTGTCTCAGCTTCATCTGTCTTATTCACCTGGGAGACAAACCTGGGAGCTGAGAAGCTGAAATAAAAGATGTGTTGATACTGTTTGATTGATTCTGTAAAGGTGACAGTTTACTGACAGTTTCTGCAGCCTGACACCAACTTGGAAGGCGACTGATGAAGCTGCTGTGTGATCATTTTATAGCAGTTGTAGCTTGAAAGCAGCTCGCTCTGCTGTTTGTTCATGTGTGTAAACAACAGTGTCATCAGCGTAGAGTTTGACATCCACACTGACACAATTATAAAAGGGGCTCAGCACTGAACCTGGTGGCACAGCCACACCTACTGACTTGTATATAATAGCTATATGTTTCTGTTTGCTTCTCTTTCTTTAGCTTTGTTGTCCTTGTTTAGCTGTATGCTAATATTCACATCTTCCTCTACATTTGTTCTTGCTGCTGTGTGAAAGTATATTGAGAGCTAATTACAACCAGAGTCAAATGACTTGTAGGCGTCAACATACATGGTCCATGAAGTTGATTCTGTTTCTGATGATTTGCTCTGAAGACAAACTGAAATCCATAAAAACAAGACTGTTTCTAAAACACACACTGTGATTTTACACTTTATTGAGAATGTTACACTAAAAGAATTTAACAAAGCTGCCACACTCTGCATAAGGTATTAAAAAGAAAGACAAGAAGAGAAAAATACTAAAACAATCAAATATCTAGCAGACAGCTAATGATTCAGCTTCATGTTCTATTATTATACAAGTCACAATTCAAAGTGGAAATAAACTAGAGGATGAAAATAACACTATAGCACAGAATTTATACTCAGTCACTGCAGATATATATGTGTATATATGTATTTATATATGTAGGATGACTGAATCTAACCTGTGCATCAAAAGATACATTTTACAACCAACCACAAAACATGAACATTGACATTTGTGAGTGCTGATCAAAGTGATCAATGAGACGAACTGATGAGATTTGATGGTGAGAAAAGGCGAGCAGAAAACAGTCAGTCAGCATGTGAGCAGTTGGTGGACGGTCCCTTGTTTCAGAGGATCCTCAGCAGAGAGAGTCCACAGCAGTACACCAGACTCTTCACTATCAGCACTGTGTAGAGCACACAGAGCAGCTTCACCCTGCACTGAGACTGGAAGGACACTGACACACACACACACACACACACACACACACACACACACACACACACACATACACACACACAGACACACACACACACACACACAGAACACACACACACACAGACACACACACACACACACAGACAGACAGACAGACAGACAGTGTTAATTTCATCAGAACATCATCACATTTACATCAGTAGAATTTGGACTTTTCCAGACGGGACAACCATCTTTACATGAAGACAGGGGTCAGCTACAGTTTGAATGAAAGCTCAAAGGCCCTTATTAAATACAACAAGTCAGGGCCCCAACAAGCTTTTTAGGGGCCCTGAACAGGATTTGACTTTGTGGTTTATCAGGATCTTACAGTCAGCTTGCTGCAGAGCTGGCAGGTCTGCTGGCTCTCTCTCTGGAGGACAGGAGGCTGCTGCAGCTGCTGGAACCTCTGAAACAGAAAAGAGGCCAAAAGAAATGTCAGTCCTCTGCTCCTCTGCTCTCTTTGACAGCGTCTCCACATGAAGCTGAATCACTGCTGAACACAGTCACCAAGCCTTCATTACCTTGTTCTGTTTGGGCCTCCACTGTGCCCCCCTCGTGCTGGACGGAGCAGCGGTATTTATACGTGAAGTTAGCGTTCCCGTCAACCAGCAAGATGGCGGCGGTGCGTCCCAACTCTCTGAGCTCCAGCTGCTCTCCCTCAGCAGGGCCCCACTGCTCCTGATCCTGCCTTCGTCTTTCCCAGGAGAAGCGGACCAGAGGAGGAAACATGGCTGAGGCCACACACAGCAGGGAGCTCCTCCCCTCCAGGTGGGCTCTGGATGCTGCTGGGTACACGCTCACCACGGGCTTCACTACCTGCTCATCTGAAGCTTGACAGCAGCAACAAGCAGCACAGACACACATTGACACAGTCAACAGCAGCTTCCAGCACTGCACTGCATTCAGTGTGATCCTGGAAACTACATGGACTCTGATCACTAAACTACTCATCAATACAGCACAAAGTTCAACACATAGACTGGATTCACCTGCACATCAAACACACTCATCGTGTCATGTCATCATATGTTATATGGGGACAAACAACATCATGTGTTCAGCACTTCTTTCTTTCAATGTGCACATTCATCATTATTATGACTCTTACTAATAATAATATAACATCATATTTTCATACAATGGAAAATCTTCATCTGTATCATGATAAAAGACAGATTATAATAAAGGACATATTTACCCTCAAGTTTAATACGCGCTGACATTTTAATGTTTATATTATCCACCAAATATATTATATATATTAACCATCACAACGTATCTTAAAAAATGCATCTATAATTTCACATGTTTTTCATTAATATCAACACCCAGTACACAAATCCAAATAAATAAAGATGTTATTTGATATATGAGAAGGTAAAACTTTGTTGGTCGCTGCAGGAAAATTCATCTTTATGTTAAAACACATCACAAAAAATAATTTTAATATAATAATATGATAAATTAAGAAAGTTTTTCAAAAATTCAATACTTATTTAATATTATGTTTACATTCATTTTATAGTAAATTATATAATAACCATCACATCAAACACCAGTGTGTACTTTAGTTCAGACGCTAAAGAAAAACAAATCAGAACTTCAATAATTTCATCACCTTTTCTCTCAGTATTTTTAGATTCATACACAATTACAGTGAAATGTTCAGATATGTCAAATATGAATAATGACTGCTTTGTAATATAACATGAAGAAAGTTTAGACTTTATTCATGTTTGACAGGAACTTTATGTATGATTAAATTAAATTTTACAATATAACATAACATAAATCAGTATATTATAATCTGCTCTATGGAAATCACTATATTATATCACACACTGCAAATGCATTTACTTTTAAATAAAATTCATTTAATTAAATTACGTTCAGCATCATTAATTTATTTCTGTTGAAATTAGCAGTGAAATTATTTGTAAATATATGATATAGATTATTTTAAAAAATACATTTTTTACATGTGCCGATTTATATCATCCTATATCATTTTTTTAAAGTAGCTTTTTATATTTCAGTGTAATGACTATTTCTTATATTCATTGTGATGTCGTATTTAGTATCAGTTTGTCTCCATGTATAAATATATCTCACACTAAAAGACATATGTACCATCATATAAAATACATTTGACCATTTAATAATGAATTATTAATGATTCTATACAACATATTTAAAGTTATATGTTTTTCAAATACATTTACTGACATATATTAAATGATGTTTAATATCATATATGATGTTGTTTTATAAAAACAAGAGATGGTGCTGAATTACTGGGAGGATCAAATACTGTATATTTGTAACATTGTCAATATCAAACTTTTTCTCTATGAATCAGTTTGATCTCCTGCAGAAATAAAGAAGAACTTCAGCTGTGCAGTGAGATTTAAACATCTTTTCAGGAGTTATGAACCTTTTTATGGAACAATAGCTGCACGGCTGCAAGAATTCTCTACTAATTATGAACAAACTAACATGTAAAGCCTGAATCAGCAGAAACTCATTAAAAACACATTTTACACTTGTTCAATAAACAACTGAAGGAAAATGAAGCTTTATTCTTACCTGTTACAACCAGTTTAGTTCCAGAGAGAAAGGTGTAGTATGTATTCCCCGTGTTCTCCCACAGTGAGAAAGAGTAATACAAAAACCTGTGTGCTGTTGAACGTGTCGGCTGAGGTGAACGAGTCCAAATGATGAAGCAGGATCATGTTTCAGCTCCATGATGTGTTTCTTTAATGTTCATATCAACATGACTGTCTCTTCTTTTATTGTCTTTTTAGACACACTAGCAGTGTTGCTCTGTGGATGCTAATGTCTGTCGCTCCACTACTTTAGTCCACATGGATTGGACCTGGACCAAAGGATGGATGGATGGACTGACATGACATTTTCTACACACATTCTTGGTCCCCAGAGGATGAACTTCATTCATTGACTTTGTTGATTCTGACTTGTTATCTAGCTCCACCAGCAGGTCCGACAGTTCCTGGTCCTCAGTCTGCGGCCCAGTCGACACCTGTTCCTGCTTCCTTGTCTGCGGGTCAGCAGACTCGCTCCAGAGCCGGACCGGTGGTCTTTCCTGATCCCCGTCCAGACCTCTAGCTGCCGGCCTCCTGCTCTGCCTTGCAGCAGTCCTCTGTTCCTGTTCTGCAGCAACCTGTCTGAGCTGAGCTGCAGCTGTCTCCAGTTCCTGTGCTGAATCAGTCTCCTGTGGCTGTGGTTCTGTAACCTCTTGTTTTCCTGACTCTGACAGCTCCACCAGCTCCAGTGGCAGCTCCTGCCAAATCTCTCAGGGGGGCAACTGTTGTGATGATGTCTAAGGTGACTCATGTAGCACATGGCTCCAAATACAGTAAGTTAAATGAAGGTAAATAGAGATAAATAAATAATAATGGTTGAAATTACTGTGGCTAGAATCAGAATTGACAAAGGCTCGACAAGGAGGCAGAAATGTTTGCAAAATCAAATGAAAAGACCAGACAAAGTGCTTTAAATTGGTACCCTGTATTGTAAACAAAAATATAACACAAAAACAATATACAAATCAGACACACCTGGGTCTGGGTGCACCCTATTCCAAAAATAATTCAAACTTAACAAATATCAAAATATATATGCAATACAAACCAAATCACCTTTATAAACAACCACCTCATCATTAGCATCACATCACGTCAGCACTATACATAACAAGAATAACAGTGTGTTTCTTAGTCCATTATCTTAACTTCCAGCAGCAAAAGGGAGTGTCTTCATGGAAGTCGAAGGGTTACAGCAGTCCTTCAGTCAAGTTGAAAGGGGTAAAAATAAAGTCTAGTCAAGTCAATGATACTGGAACTGAGTGGAGTCCGGGGTGCTGGCTTGGTGCAGTTTTGTCCTACCAATGTGGCTGGACAAAGATGAGGTTCATTTCATACACTGGAGCTCTGGGGTGATCCATCTGGGTTAGCTCGCCATCCATTTTCAAAGGGTAGGTTAAAAACCTGGCCAATTCAGAAGTCGTGCAGCAATGCTTTGCAGATTTCATGGTGGCTGGATTCACACAACACATCTACACCCTGGGTTACACCCAGGTAAATGAAGGCAGCTGATATTGTTGCAGTGAACCATTTGTACAGTTTGGATGAACATTACACAGTGATCATCCCCAGATGGGTCGTTTTACGTCTCCCCCGAAAACAGAACCTGAAGGACAGTGGTTGCAGGTTGGGAAACTAACAAAGCGTTGCACAAATCACAAAAGTAAACCTGCCCTCGGTGTCTAAAAGGAGGCAGTGGGAATAAAACACACAGTGTTATGGCCGTTTGGGCCTCTCATCCATATTCTGCATTAATGTGCCTATTTCTGTTCTGGTATCTTCTTGTACCTGTGTGTTCCTGATTGGGATGTGCCAGCACGTGGGGCATCTCCCAACCGAGGACATACAGTGGGCCTGGCCTTTGAGAGGAGCGGCCGAAGTTTTGCTATGTGTTTTGTTCTGTTTAATGTTGAGATTGTTTTGAAAACTATATGCTTGTTTCACGGAATTAAACCTCAGCCTTTACACATTTACCTGTGTTTGGCCGACCTGCGCCTTTTGTTCTCTGTGCATTAGGCCGCGTCAAGATGTTCATGTTTATTCTTTACCAGGCCTAAACTAAAATGAAGGCCTAGTCGCTTCATCTGAAGTAGTGAAGCACTGTGCTATTTAATCCACTGTATAAAATATTTGCTATAATAAGTTAATGTTCACAAGCAGAAAGTTGCGTTGTTGAGTAGTTGGGTAGTTTATTTGTTGGCTTATTTACACTTTCTATTATTTGTTATTTGTGCATTTTCCCCCTCTGTTCTTTTCAAACAGCTACAGGAAAATGGTTTGTTGGAGTGAAAACGATGCGGTTTATCATGCACTTGAACACCGGACAATGAGGTTTGGTGACTTCAGCGATATATTTGCTAGGCCTTTTACCTTTCCTCTTTGTTTATTTATTTATTTATTTATTTATTTATGTTGTTTATTTTTCGGGCATGTCAATTCATAAACATCACATTTCATCATTGTTCAAATAATACAATACACATGGCCGAAAGGGAAAAGCGGGAGAAGCCAAAGCTTATCAAGTCCCGCCCCCATTACCCACAGGATAAAATCTTCATCCTGATCTTTTCTTGTCTTTTGCATTTTACATTTTCTTTTCTTTTTTTTTCAACTTCTTTTGTTATGACCTTTGACAAAACATATTACAGCAGTAGCATACAGAGCTGAATTCAAGCTCTAGACAGTACATACAGATTACATGTGTGTCTACTGTTGTGTGCCGATTTACAGGGCTAGTTGAGTTCTTCACAGCTCAGAAGAACTTGTGATAACTCACAGTAGTGTCACAGTGTTCGTACCTAAGTTATCTCCTAAGTTTTAGGGCTTATTTAGTAGGGACGTGTGGTTTATTATTTTTGAACAGTTCCGAATGCCTAGAGCAGTTGTCTCAGGTGCACTCTGAGGCATTGTGGAATCGCCAGTTTCTGTTTTTTTCTTTTTTTTTTTCTGCCATAGAATAGAATAGAATAGAATATCTTTAATGTTATTGTAACAGGTACAACGAAATTAAGTGCAGTCCTTATTCAGTGCAAAAACATCTATTCAGGTAGTAAATACATAAATAAAAACTCCTGTATGTATATTAATGGTAAAAACACATAGGAGACACGCCCATACGTACATCCACATTAAAAAATTGCACATAGCCCTTTCTGACAAAGGTAAGTGGTGAGAATTATGCTTTAGTAGCACTATTCAATGCACTTATGGCTGTTGGATAAAAACAGTTTTGTAGTCTGTTTGTTCTTGTTTTCATGGACCTGCATCTCCTGCCTGATGGCAGTAGTTTGAGCAGTCAGTGACCAGGTGTGATGAGTCTTGTACAATGGTTTTGGCCTTTTTGAGGCAGCGGGAACTGTGAAGTTCTTCCAGAGAGGGAGGCCAATGATTTTCTGTGCTGCCTTTGTGACCCCCTGGAGCTTCTTCCTCTGTGCCACAGTGCAGCTTTAAAACCAGACACAGACAGTCTTACAGGATGCTCTCAAGTGAGCAGCGGTCGAAGGACACCATCACGTGAGCGGGGGCGCAGTCGTGGGTGTAGAGGGTGTAGAGCAGGGGACTCAGCATGCAGCCCTGCGAGGAGCCAGTGCTGAGGCTGAGGGCCGTGGATGTATGGGGGCCCACTCATACCCTTTGAGTGTGATCTGTCAGAAAGTCCTTAATCCAAAGGAAGGTGGAGTGTGGTATTCCAATGTCAGACAGTTTGGACACCTGTCTATGGGGGAGGATGGTGTTAAAAGCAGAGCTAAAGTCTATGAAGAGCAGTCTAGCGTAACTGCCCTGCTGCTCCAGTTGGGACAATGCAGGAAAGATCCGCACAGTCCTTCAGCACGCGTCCGCAGATGCCGTCAGGTCCAGCCACCTTCCGCGGGTTGACCGCCTGCAGCGTACACTTCACCTCATGCTCCTCTACCATGAGGATGGTGTCACTGTGGGCTGCTGGATGTGGCGTAGCTGCCTCTGGTGGCTTAACCTCGAAACGGGTAAGGAGTGGTTCAGCTCCTCCGCCAGTGAGGCATCCCCTTTAGCAGTCCCGAGGTTGGTCCTGTAGTTGGTAATGTGCTGGATTCCCTGCCACACCTGCCTGCTGTTGTTGCTGTCCAGGTGGTCCTAGATCCTCCTCCTGTAGTCCGACTGTGCCTTTCCGATGCCCCTCTTCAGATTGGTAAGTGCTGCGCTGTAGAGAGGCTCGTCACCTGATCTGAAGGTGGTTCCCCTCTCCTTTAGCAGCTGCTGGACCTCCCTAGTCATCCAGGGCTTCTGGTTTGGGTAGACTCGGATTCGTTTGTCTACTGTGACAATGTCTATACAGTTTTTGATGTAACACAGAACATTGTCTGTAAACATATCCAGGTCTGGATGTTCAAAAATGGCCCAGCAGGTCCTGTCAAAGCTGTCCTGCAGCTGCTGAGAGGCTCCACCAGGCCATGTTTTAACGGTCTTTGTGATGGTAGGAGCAGCTTTCCTGAGGGGGGTGTATGCCGGGACTAAAAGCAGTGACAGATGGTCGGACTGGACCAGGTGTGGTAGTGGTCAACCCTATTCCTCCGCTTGATGTTTGAGTAGACCTTGTTCAGTGTGTTAGCTTCTCTGGTTGCACACTTTACGTGCTGATGGAATTTTGGGAGCACTGCTTTTATGTCCATCAGTTTGAAGTCCCCTGCAACGATAAACACTGCATCAGGATACCTGCTCTGCTGACTGCTAATGCTGCCATTTAAAAGGTGGAGAGCTACGTTAGCCTCGGTGGAATGTACACAGCAGTGATCAGGACTACGGTAAACTCTCTAGGAAGATACACACACAGTCCCCCTCCTCTGCTCTTACCGGCGTTACTCGTCCTTTCCTGGCGCTGTGCTGGGTAGCCTGCTAGCTGGGTAGCTGAGTCCAGGATGAGTGTGTGCAGCCAGGTTTCCGTGAACAACAGGATGCAACTGTCTTTGATGGCATTGTTTGTTGCAACTTGAAACACAAGATGTAAAGTTAACTACATCTTAGAGCAAAATAATGGCCCAGCCCAGCCCAGACTCCAGTGTGGCTCCATCTGTGTCACCAGCATCCAGGCCTTCACCCTCCAGACCTGCTCTGTCCATTGTCCCGAGGTCTACAGCTCTACATGTGTCCTTCCCCCAGGCAGCCCACCTGAGGTCTCACTTTCCCTCCTCACCAGCCTCCAGACGATCTGCCTGAGACCTTGACTCTTCTGCCTTGTTTTGTCCCATGTAAAGTTAATTTTTGTTGATTATAACTTTTGACTTTGCACTACCCTGTCAGGTTCTGGAGCCAGGAGCCACTGTGGTGATCATCAGCACAGACAAGAGTTGTTGTTGTTAGCCAATAAAGTTCTATCAGGTCAGAACCACAATCCAGAACCTGCTTTGATAGCACACATCAGAAACATAGGGCAGAGTCCCAGGAGGTGTAGAGGGAGGCAGTGGGTGCAGAAGGAGTGGGTTACATAATCATTTTAATGTTGCTGTGATTTGTAACAGAGTGAATGGTGTCTCTGTCTCAGCCACTCTGCCCTCCTATCACTTGTCTCTGCATTATGTAACTGTGGTGAGCGGGTAGCATCACAGTGTGGAACTCTGTACAGCAGCACATCACACACAGCACCATATCACTGACTTTAGTCCAACTGGATCATATTTTATGGACCAAATGTTTTCCCTCTGATGTCCTCCGACCGCTCTGCCTCCACCTGATGCTAACGTTAGCTACGACTTAGCTCTGCGAGCTGACTCTGCTCGGAGCACCGCCGGGGAGTGTTGATGTTTACACCACTGTCACAGCAGCTTCAGACCACCAGGAGGAGGAGGGGTTTAGGCAAGGCCAGATAACCCAGTGGGCTTTATGGGCACAGGACCAGGGGCCCACTAACCTGAAGCCCAACGAGCCAGCGCCTCCGCAAAAAGCTGTGACTTTACTGAGGTTCACTCAGTCTGAGCAGCAGGAGGACGGTCAGCTCACCTCCCAGAGCCTTGCTGAATCCCTGACAACTGATTTAGGGACTGTCATTAAATTTCTTAGCATAAATATATTAATACAAAATAATTGCAGTTTATTCAATATCTTCCATGTCATGTGACCCAGTGACTCCCAACCCGCAGCAGATTCTATTAGTAAACTGGAAAAATGATACACAGCTCTAATTATTGTACTTCAGTGCTTCCTCTATTTTATATGAATATTAATATGCAAAAATTATTATTTTTTTCTCAATAGCTTCCATGTCATGTGGCCCACTGACTTCTCAAACAGATTCTGTTTCCATTAAAAATCCAAGAAACTAATGGTAAAAAAGTTCTCTAATACTCAAGAGTTAATATATTTTCAAGCAGCAATGTCAACTTCTACACTATTTTGTCTCGTGTCTTAGATTCTGATTCTGAAATTCTGAAACTGAGTTTTTTTTCAAAAATCTCACCGGACCCCCCTATTGTTGCTAGGTTACGACTCAGAGCACCGCTGCTACAAAAAAAATCTAGGCGAAACACTATCTCCAGTTTACTAATCTGCTTACTCTACAAACCAGCAGTGGGACACCGCCACAGAATGCATATAGGGGAAACACTGGTGTGTGTGCGTGTTTGTATTCAGGAGGCCATCCAAGAATTGTGCCCGGGGGCACCTGCCCTCTTGATCCAGGCCTGGGTTTAGGTCCGAGGCCAGAACGGGCAACAGAACAGGGCTCAGCAGCCTCCATGGAAATCATGACGAAGGTGAAGAGACGGAAGAAGACACTGACAGAGGAACCTGACAAGAGAGAAAGAGACAGTGACCGAGTGAGAGGAAAAAGACAAAAGACAAAAGACAGAGTCTCACCCCCAATTTCCACTGGATACGTCTCCGCTGCGTTGTGTCTCCACCACGCTGACAGAGCAGATACGTTTCACTTTAGTCAATGTGTCAATCCCCACCAGGTCCACTGCGCTGCACATCTGCTCCGTCCAGCTCCGGCAGTCCGGAGCCCTTCGCAGTGGTGGTTCTAGACCAGTTTTAATAGGGGGGCCAGGTTGGGGGCGGCTTTTTTGTTAGAGGGCACATACAACCCGTAAAAAAGGATAAATCCCTCATTCAGACAAAGCAGTGTTTACAATTTCAGCAATTTTGATTGGGTAGTGAACTGCTGAGACACTTTATTTCTGCCTTTCCCTTCAGTACAAAATCATTGCAAGAAATCTGTCATTGTATTATTGATGCAGACTCCCTGTCAGGGGGGAGACAGGGGGGTCCAGACTCAGAGTTACGGGGGCACTGGCCCCTGTTGGCCCCCCCTAGAACCGCCCCTGGCCCTTCGGCACAGATACGCAGGACTTCTATGTCTGGCGGATGCCAGAGCACGACGCAGCAATTCAGCTGAATATAGCACCGAGCAGACAGGAAGTCAAGCACCGAAATAACAAACAACATCCGGTTACTTTTCAAAATAAAAACACTCCGTGTTGACACCAGCACACAAATCTCAAAAAAGAGACAAACACAAGCTCTTCTGCTGATCCTTTGGTCGGGAACACTTCATGTTGTTGTTTGTAATAACACAGACCTATAACTGCGATGGCGAGTGATTATGTGATTGTCGTGGGAACTCCTCGGCCTCGTGACGCCAGCTGTCTACCGTACTGCGCCATGGAGGACTCAAACTGCAACTGGCGGGGATTGCCGGATGGTGGAGCAAAACCGGATCGGAGCCGCAACGCAACAGACCCGTATCGAGTGGAAATTGGGGGTTAGACAGTTTTTTAGTGGTCAGAGACAGCTTCGCTAAATACAGTCCCTGCTAGAAAGGGATGCTGGTCACCAGCACACCAGCTGAGGTGGAGGTGAAACATGTGAACTTAGGCTGTGCTTTACTGCTCTCTTCCTGTCACAAACACTGTTTGATGTCTGTTCATCTGTTGGTTTTTGTTCAGGCTGCTTGGATGATTTCTCACTGTGGGGAGTTCTCCTCGAACAGCCACAGTAGTAGGTGGCTGAATGAAGGAGTGTAACTTTCTGGATCCCCAACTCACAGCCATTTGTTTTATTCACAACTGAGAAATCAGCTTCCTGAGGATGATTGTAGCTGCGAGTTATGGTACAACTCCTTCTGTCCATAGCAGGAGGTCTCTGAATGTTTCTGTGTCTTTCTTCTGGCGCCAGTGTACATTATTACTGAAGTCACACTGGTCAGTTCCTCGACAGCTGAAGGAGACGTCACCACCAACTCTCCTGGTCGATGTTAAATCCTCCTGAATCAGCTGTGCTGCCATGGCAACCAGCGCTGTAGAGAAGCAGACAGATAGATGAAGGTCAGTGTGACAGTGTTTGATCCAGGTGGACTTTGTTGGCTCCTGATTGGCTGGAAACACTCACCTGAACACAGACAGCACAGAGCAGCAGCTGGGAGGAAAAGCATTTTGTGCAGTGGTGTTTCCTCTGGTGAACCTGGGGAGAAGTGGCGCTCTGACGCAGCTGAGGCCAAACCAGGACGAGCTGCCAGATCAGACGAGGGCCACGTGGTTTCTAACAGGTCCTCAGAGCTCCCATCAGCCCCTGCGGCTCACAGATAAGGCCGCCGCTGCCGATCGACGGCTCGGCTGAAGCTGCCGTGTGATAGAAATAGAAACCCACATTCATGTGAGCAGCAACACATTCAGGTTGGTGGTGAATTTAGTAGCACAGACTGTTATCTGTTGTTGAACAGCTGTGATGAAAAGACAAAAGGACAAATCCACAAAACTCCTCCACTGTGATTTGAAGCCTTAAACGTCCCCTTACATTTCTGTCATTTCACTGAATCATTTCATTTCTATGACACATCAAACCTTTTCCACACACAGTGTCACATCTTTATTGTGTCTCCTGTTGTTCAGTCTCTTCATTAAAGCTACAGGATGTTTCACTGAGGGAAAGATTCAAAGCCAAGACTCAATCAAATGGAACATTTCGACATGTCTGGTGCATCATTTTACACACATTTCCCCAAAATCCAGCCTGGTACATTTGGTGTTGTTGTAAAATCAGCAGGACCACATCATTTGTCTCTGTCCGTCAAAAGTGTCCAATAAGAAGACAAATCAAAATAGAAACTATAGAAGAGCAATTCAACTCCAACTTACAAGGCAAGCAGTACAAATACACACAGTACCCACCAGCAGAGATGTACTTCAACTAATACTGCAGTACTGTCTCAAGTGAAGTGACACAGTGCTGTGATTAGTTAGACTTCTATAGTTATAGTTAGTATAGTACATGTCAGAGTAATATGACACCATCTACTGTAACAGGCAGCAGCAGAATAATATAGTAATAATATAGTTCATAATATAGTTGCAGTAGAAAAAGTATTTGAAGTATTTTTAGAAGTAGTACCAACAATAATGCCAGTAATACTCCTCATTTACTGCTGTGTGTTTATTATCCACTAGATGTCACTGTGGGTTTGTCACCAGTAAAATAAGAGGGCGGAGCGTCATGGTGTCGTCATGGCGACCGTCATCAGCATCACGTGGATGTCCCTGCACTTCCCGTGACTGACCACAGGGTGGTGGTGTTTCTCTGTGATGTTTAATGTCAGCACCAGCAGCAAACACAGAAATCCAGCATGTGATCAGCTTTAGTTTGAAATGTGTCACACAGCCGTGGTGGAAGAGCTGATTTATTGGTGTGACAGCGATCTAACAGCGTAAAGACACATGTAATGTCACACATGTGTTGTCTGCTGAGACAGCTGCAACATGTTGTCATTCTTCCAACAGTGTTTCATGGTGAAAATGATCCAAGTGTTCAGAGTTAGAACACACAGAACAGAACAAACATCCCTTCAGATAATATGAAATGTATCATAACTGTTCCTTCAGCCTCTTAAAGGAACACACTGACATTTGTCTGCTTTGGTTTGATGCTGTTATTCCATTCGAAGCAGATTTCAGTCAGGAGAGACGAGTGTGTCACGTCGCCCAGCTAAGTGTTCCCCTTTTACTTTGTCAGTTTCTCTTCTGTGCTTCCTGTATTTTATTTTGGTTCTCACTGTGTTGTCTCTGTTCCAGGTCCATCACCTCCCGTCCTTGTGTCCTTCCCTCCTGTGTGATTACCTGCCCCGCCCTGATGTGCTTCACCTGTGTCTCTTTGTCTCACCTGTGTGCTTAAGTAGTCTGTCTCCCCCACCTCCTGTGCCAGTTCCTCTTAGTTTGTCTAGCGTTCCAGCCTTTGTTCCCTGAGCTCCTAGTGTTTGTATCTTCCTGGTTTTTTGGACTTTTGCCTGGTTTCTCCGACTCTGCCTTTGCCTGACCCTCTTGATATTGTTGCCTGTCTGGACTGATCACCCGTGTACCGAACTCCTTTGATTAAAGAAACCTTCTCTGAGCTCTGCGTCCTGCGTTTTGGGTCCTGTCTCTGTGCCCCTCGTTACAGAGTGAATGAAGTAAAGATCATGTTTATGACAGCAGATGATATGTGATCAGTGAGTCTGCTCACAAAGTCTTTGTCACTTTGACTCTACAGGGAGATTTTGTGATGGAGGGGCGTCTGAACAGCAGCAAGAAAAATCCACCAAATACATAAAAAACAGCCCAAAGTTTCCCCCAAAGAATGCTGACTGACTGAGCAGGAATGAAAAGGACACAATTAAACAAAGATGGTTTAATCTGTGAGGAGATGAAACATAAAGTCTAACATGGAAAAAAAGTAGCTTAACTGGTAAAACTACACTTAAATATGAACAGAGACAGGAACAAAATGATGAGCTTCACTGATTTTTCAATGGAACTTCATCTGAAAAAAAATAAAATGAAAACATTTACATTTACAGAAAACATTAAATAAAGACGCAGCTGTTTGTCTGATATTTTGAATGAAAAGAGCTAAAGGAAAATAAATACTAATACAGGTAGTACTTCATTATATTCATGGACGTGAGCTCCAGGTGGGGGGTCACTGTTGGTCTCTGGGCTCAGTTCAACTTTGTGTGGGTGGAGGGCTCAGTGGAAAAAAGGCTTCCAGACAACAAGAGAAAAGACAAAGCAGTCCAGAGAGGGAGAGGAGTTGATGAGTGTGTACAGCAGCAGATATGAATCTGTTCTCAGTGGTTATTAGGACTCATAAAAAACTGTTGAGAGCCAACCAGCACTTCCTTTCCTGCAGCAGACGGGCTGTGTGGGTTTCTGCTCTGCAGCCTCCTCACCGTTAGCTGCACTTTTTCACATGAACAACACAATGACAGTTACAACAGTTACAGCGCTCAGTACTCACTGTCTCAGCTTCCATCTGTCTGATTCACCTGGGAGACAAACCTGGGAGCTGAGAAGCTGAAATAAAAGATGTGTTGATACTGTTTGATTGATTCTGTAAAGGTGACAGTTTACTGACAGTTTCTGCAGCCTGACACCAACTTGGAAGGCGACTGATGAAGCTGCTGTGTGATCATTTTATAGCAGTTGTAGCTTGAAAGCAGCTCGCTCTGCTGTTTGTTCATGTGTGTAAACAACAGTGTCATCAGCGTAGAGTTTGACATCCACACTGACACAATTATAAAAGGGGCTCAGCACTGAACCTGGTGGCACAGCCACACCTACTGACTTGTATATAATAGCTATATGTTTCTGTTTGCTTCTCTTTCTTTAGCTTTGTTGTCCTTGTTTAGCTGTATGCTAATATTCACATCTTCCTCTACATTTGTTCTTGCTGCTGTGTGAAAGTATATTGAGAGCTAATTACAACCAGAGTCAAATGACTTGTAGGCGTCAACATACATGGTCCATGAAGTTGATTCTGTTTCTGATGATTTGCTCTGAAGACAAACTGAAATCCATAAAAACAAGACTGTTTCTAAAACACACACTGTGATTTTACACTTTATTGAGAATGTTACACTGAAAGAATTGAACAAAGCTGCCACACTCTGCATAATGTATTAAAAAGAAAGACAAGAAGAGAAAAATACTAAAACAATCAAATATCTAGCAGACAGCTAATGATTCAGCTTCATGTTCTATTATTATACAAGTCACAATTCAAAGTGGAAATAAACTAGAGGATGAAAATAACACTATAGCACAGAATTTATACTCAGTCACTGCAGATATATATGTGTATATATGTATTTATATATGTAGGATGACTGAATCTAACCTGTGCATCAAAAGATACATTTTACAACCAACCACAAAACATGAACATTGACATTTGTGAGTGCTGATCAAAGTGATCAATGAGACGAACTGATGAGATTTGATGGTGAGAAAAGGCGAGCAGAAAACAGTCAGTCAGCATGTGAGCAGTTGGTGGACGGTCCCTTGTTTCAGAGGATCCTCAGCAGAGAGAGTCCACAGCAGTACACCAGACTCTTCACTATCAGCACTATGTAGAGCACACAGAGCAGCTTCACCTGGTGCAGACATGGTCCAGGAGCTGGAACCTCTGAAACAGAAAAGAGGCCAAAAGAAATGTCAGTCCTCTGCTCCTCTGCTCTCTTTGACAGCGTCTCCACATGAAGCTGAATCACTGCTGAACACAGTCACCAAGCCTTCATTACCTTGTTCTGTTTGGGCCTCCACTGTGCCCCCCTCGTGCTGGACGGAGCAGCGGTATTTATACGTATGGCGATCGTCCCTCTCAACCAGCAAGATGGCGGCGGTGCGTCCCGACTCTCTGAGCTCCAGCTGCTCTCCCTCAGCAGGGACCCACTCCTCCTGATCCTCCTTTCGTCTTATCCAGGAGAAGCGGACCAGAGGAGGAAACATGGCTGAGGCCACACACAGCAGGGAGCTCCTCCCCTCCAGGTGGGCTCTGGATGCTGCTGGGTACACGCTCACCACGGGCTTCACTACCTGCTCATCTGAAGCTTGACAGCAGCAACAAGCAGCACAGACACACATTGACACAGTCAACAGCAGCTTCCAGCACTGCACTGCATTCAGTGTGATCCTGGAAACTACATGGACTCTGATCACTAAACTACTCATCAATACAGCACAAACAATAATTCCTTTGTTTTATTGACATTGACTTGGAGATGATTGTCTGCGCACCACTTGGTGAAATGAGTGACTGTATTGTGATAGTCCAGAGTGGATTGGTTGTCTGAGAGAAGTGCCAGAATGGCTGTTCTGTATGATGTGGTGGGAGAGATGCTAAGGCAGTCATTGGTGTAGAGAGTGATAAAAGACAGATTATAATAAAGAACATATTAATCTCAAGTTTAATACGCGCTGACATTTTAATGTTTACATCATCCACCAGATATTTTATTTACCATCATAACTTATTTTAAAAACTGCATCATATATAATTTCATGTTTTTCATTAATATTTACACTTAATACGAAAAGATGATTTCATATGTCTAATGTGAATATAGCTGTAATTTAATATAAAAGAAATTAAAACGTTGTTGGTCCCTGCAGGAAAATTCATTCATATGTTAAAACACATCACAGAACATAATTTATCATGATATGATAAAATAGGAATGTTTTCTAATAATAACAACAACAACAACAACAATAATAATAATAATAATAATAATAATAATAACAATAATGATCTACATTTACGTTCACATAAAACATGTGTAACATGTCACAGATTCACCAGCGTGTACTTTAGGTCAGCTACTAAAGAAAAACAAATCAGTGCTTCAATAATTTCATCATCTTTTCTCTCAATATTTTTAGATTCATACACAATTACAATTAAATGTTAAGATTTGTCAAATATGACTAACAACTGCTTTGTAATATAATATGGAGAAAACTGAGATTTTATCTATCTTAGACGATATAAAATTAACATAATATAACATAACAAAACATGAATCAGTATATTATAAACTGCTCTATGGAAATCACCATAGTATATCTACTATAAAGATACATATTTGACATCAAGTTCAGCATCATTCATTTATTTCTGTTTAAGATATCAGTTAATTTATTTATGAATATATTGTATGAAAAATTATAATTTTTTTTTCACATGTGCCATTTGATGTATCATGTTTTTAAAATAGTATTTTTATGTTTTACTATAATTAGTATATTTTATATTTATTGTGATGTCATATTCAGTATCTGTTTGTCTTTGTGTATAAATATATTTTACACTCAATGGAAAATGTACCTTCATATAAAATACTATTGTCATGTTGCAATTTTCCCATTTAAATGTATTATAGTAAATTTTATTTATAATCTAATTACTGTAATATAATATAAATAATTTCTCAATTACATCACAATATGTGCAGTATTAATACACAATATTTCCCATCATATGTTTACAAAATATTCAAACTTGAAATTCTCTTAAGTCATGTTCGACTTAATTTACTATGTATTTTTATATTTATATTAAAGGTGTTTTAACATAAACACATATATGTGTGTGTCATCATATAAAATCTTATCATATGTTTAAACATACAAATTAATATCCATATATTATATTATTGTAATATCATATTTAGTATGTGTTTCCTTCATGTATAAATATATCTCCCACTAAAAGACATATGTACCATCATATAAAATACAATTGACCATTTAATAATGAATTATTAATGATCCTATACAACATATTTAAAGTTATATGTTTTTAAAGACATTTACTGTCATATATTAAATGATGTTTAATATCATCTATGATGTTGTTTTATAAAAACAAGAGATGGTGCTGAATTACTGAGCGGATCAAATTCTGTATATTTGTAACATTGTCAATATCAAACTTTTTCTCTATGAATCAGTTTGATCTCCTGCAGAAATAAAGAATAACTTCAGCTGTGCAGTGAGATTTAAACATCTTTTCAGGAGTTATGAACCTTTTTATGGAACAATAGCTGCACGGCTGCAAGAATTCTTTACTAATTATGACCAAACTAACATGTAAAGCCTGAAGCAGCAGAAACTCATTAAAAACACATTTTACACTTGTTCATTAAAACAACTGAAGGAAAATGAAGCTTTATTCTTACCTGTTACAAACAGTTTAGTTCCAGAGCCAAAGATGCCGTATGCATCCCCCGTATCCTCCCACAGTGAGACAGAGTAATACAAAAACCTGTGTGCTGCTGAACGTGTCGGCTGAGGTGAACGAGTCCAAATGATGAAGCAGGATCATGTTTCAGCTCCATGATGTGTTTCTCTAATGTTCATATCAACATGACTGTCTCTTCTTTTATTGTCTTTTTAGACACACTAGCAGTGTTGCTCTGTGGATGCTAATGTCTGTCGCTCCACTACTTTAGTCCACATGGATTGGACCTGGACCAAAGGATGGATGGATGGACTGACATGACATTTTCTACACACATTCTTGGTCCCCAGAGGATGAACTTCATTCATTGACTTTGTTGATTCTGACTTGTTATCTAGCTCCACCAGCAGGTCCACCAGTTCCTGGTCCTCAGTCGGCCGCCCAGTCGACACCTGTTCCCGCTTCCTTGTCTGCGGGTCAGCAGACTGGCTCCAGAGCCGGACCGGCGGTCTTTCCTGATCCCCGTCCAGACCTCCAGCTGCCGGCCTCCTGCTCTGCCTTGCAGCAGTCCTCTGTTCCTGTTCTGCAGCAACCTGTCTGAGCTGAGCTGCAGCTGTCTCCAGTTCCTGTGCTGAATCAGTCTCCTGTGGCTGTGGTTCTGTAACCTCTTGTTTTCCTGACTCTGACAGCTCCACCAGCTCCAGTGGCAGCTCCTGCCAAATCTCTCAGGGGGGCAACTGTTGTGATGATGTCTAAGGTGACTCAGGTAAATGAAGGCAGCTGATATTGTCATGTTGCAGTGAACTATTTGTACAGTTTGGATGAACATTACACAGTGATCATCAACAGATGGGTCGACATTCATGAGTTCACCCTCAAGACACCTTTAGATGTAAAGGTAACTACATGTTAGAGCTAATAAAGGAGAGTGGCACTGGGCCTGAGAATGTGCAATTAATAAAACTATTTACAGTTCAACTGTTGAGGAGATGCTACTTAGATACTTTAGATACTACTATAATCCAGAACCTGCTTTGATAGCACACATCAGAAACACAGTGCAGAGTCCCAGGAGGTGTAGAGGGAGGCAGTGGGTGCAGAAGGAGTGGGTTACACAATCATTTTGATGTTGCTGTGATTTGTAACAGAGTGAATGGTGTCTCTGTCTCAGCCACTCCGCCCTCCTATCACTTGTCTCTGCATTATGTAACTGTGGTGAGCGGGTAGCATCACAGTGTGGAACTCTGTACAGCAGCACATCACACACAGCACCATATCACTGACTTTAGTCCAACTGGATCATATTTTATGGACCAAATGTTTTTCTGGTTTTCCCTCTGATGTCCTCCGGCCGCTCTGCCTCCACCTGATGCTAACGTTAGCTACGACTTAGCTCTGCTAGCTGTCACAGCAGCTTCAGACCACCAGGAGGAGGAGGGCTTCAGGTCCAGGGCCGGACCTGGCAACAGAACTGGGCTCAGCAGCCTCAATGGACATCATGACAAAGGTGAAGAGACAGAAGAGGACGCTGACAGGAAATTAAAGAGACAGAGACAGTGAGCGAGTGAGAGACAAAAGACAAAGACAGAGTCTCAGACTGGCTTTCAGTCGTCAGAGACAGCTTCACTAAATAAAAGTCTGCAGACAGACGCAGAGCTGTGTTGTGTGAAGCACTTGTTTCAGAGTTAAGTTTGTAGTTAAAACGTAACGTTTTATTACATCTGACAAATTGTTACAGAAAACTGGAATTTGTATTTACACAGTTGTGTTGGCAAATCGCACAAAATACAAATGTGTAAATATTGTTGCTATAACGCAGGTTAGAAATGATGTTCGGGAGCTTTGATGAAGAAGTTTTCTCTGACTCTCTCTGGACCATTGTTCCTCTGAATCCTGACATTCTGTCAGTCTGACAGGATTCTGAATGCTTTCTGTTCAAACTCGGGTCAGTCAGTTATTCTAGAAGCATTTATTGTTTTATTTATAGAAAATCTGTGAACATCCCGACAGCAATCAATAAATCAAACACTCTGACAAATAACAGAAAATAAATCCAGTATCTGTGGCTGCTGCAGGCCTCTAATAAGCTGTCCAATGTTTTTTTTTTTACCCGTATGAAATGATTGGACAGGCTACCTGTCTGTCTACATACGTACCTGTCTGTCTGCTCACACTCTGACCTTTGCACTCTGCATCACTGTGTATGACCGGAGTCTTCCACAGAGCAGGTGATGTTTTGCTAAAGCTGTTAGCGAGCTAGTGGAACAATAATGGCAGAGAAAGTGCAGCAAATGTTCCCAATGCTAACATGCTAGCTTGACAGCAGTGAGTACTAACAGTAACCATCTTTGTTGTTCATGATGATGATGTCAGTATGTATGGTTAGTGATGACGATGTGCTGCATTCACTGTCCACAGCCTCTGAGCTGCTCTGCAGCAGCTTGATAACTCAGGAACACAAAGCACCCTGCTGGAAAAAACAGCATAGACCAGCATATGTTGTGTTTTGGTGCTGGTATACTGGTCACCAGTTGCGCATTTAATTACTTGACCTCAGCCAGGTTATAGTTATAGTAGGTCAGCCGGAAGTTTATCACATGTCTTGTGAAAGTTCTGAAGGGCACCATTAACAGTATACCTGATCTTTTCTAATTTGAGATTACACATGATACTCTTGATGAGATGTGGGTGGGTGGAGCAGCATTCTTCCAGTCCAGTAAAATCAACCGCTGCACTAGTGAGGAGGAGAATGCGAAATCCTTGCGCTGACAGGAGGTCATAGATATGTTTTCTGAGGTTACAACAAAAATGGCCACAAGGGGGCAGGGAGTAACTGGTTTTTTAAAATATTTTTGAGAATAAATCAAAGAGAGAGGACCAGAATCGATCTAATTCAGGGCAACCCCAGAACATATGGTATAATGTCGCAGGAAGCATTTTGCGTCACACAAGGAGTCAATGTGTGGGTAAATTTTTGTCAGGGCAGTCTAATAATAATGTAGGCGGTGCAAAACCATGAACTGGATAAGACAGTGATGTGCACATATGGATGTTGAGTGTAAACGAACCAAGGCTGCATCCCAAATGTCATCCGAGATGTCAAAGCCCAGCTTCTCTTCCCAGCGCTGTTTTAAAATAGTTAGAGGGCATATTAATTGAATTTAAGTATTCATAAACTTTGGCCAGCCTCCCCCCTTGACATTGTAAAAGCATGTTAATAATGTGATCAAGGTGAGTTTTAGGTGGAAGAGAGGGAACATTTGGCAACTTCTTACTAATAAAATCCCTTACCTGCAAGAACTGAAATAAAGGAGACTGTGGCAGATCAAATTTTTCTTTTAGTTGTGTGAAACTGGCGAAGACACTGTCTATGTACAAGTGCTCTAGCTTTTGGATGCCCTTGGCATGCCAGGTTTTAAAAACAGTGGAATGGCTAGAATAGAATAGAATAGAATAGAATTACTTTAATGATCCCAGACTGGGAAAGAGGGGGGCAATAAAGGTGTTGTGGGAGAGCGGGGAGAAGAGAGAGATGCTCTGCAGGCCAATGGAAAGTTTAAATTGTTTCAGAATTCTTAAAGAATGCCACACAACAACATTATGTTTGGGGATTGAAAGTGGGAGCAGGAGCGATGCCCCTAAGAGAGCAGAGAGAGAGTACTGATGGCAAAGGGAGGCCTCTATATTGACCCATGCTGGACAGTTTACACTGTCAGGAGATAAAAGTCAGCAAGACATGTTGGTCAAGTTCGATGCCCAGTAGTATAGTTGGAAATTAGGGGCAGAAAGGCCCCCAAGCCGCTTAGGTCTCTCAAGGAACTCTTTACGTATGCGTGCATGTTTACCCCCCCAGATAAAGTCAGAAATTAGTTGTTGTAAAGTTTTAAAGAATGAGCGAGTAATAAAAATGGGGAGACATTGAAATAAATAAATACATTTAGGGAGAATGTTTACCTTGACTGAATTAAGTTTGCCAATCAAAGAAAGAGGAAGGACTGCCCATTGTGCAAAGTCAGTTTTACAGCGCTCAAGAAGAGGAGCAAAATTAGCCTGGAATAGTTTTGAGTACGTCCGAGTGATGGTCACACCAAGATATTTAAATGAATCCTTTACAATCTTAAATGGTATGTCACTTTGCAGAGGGGGGGATGGTGTTATGGGAAAATATTTACGCAAATTAAGTTTGTACCCTGAGATGGCCCCGAAAGAACTGAGCAGTGATAAGATGTGAGGGAGAGTGATATCAGAGTTAGAGAAAAAAAGAAGGAGGTCATCTGCATAGAGGGAAACATTATGTGTCTGGCCGCCCCGAATAATTCCCTCTATCCTATCATCCTGTCTCAAAGCTATGGCAAGGGGCTCAATAGCGAAAACAAGAGGGGGCTTAAAGGACACCCCTGTCTTGTGCCTCTACCTAGATGGAAATGGTCAGAGAGTTGATAATTAGTAAGTACAGAAGCCATGGGTGATGCATATAAAAGCCTGATCCAAGAAATGAAATTTTGACCGAAACCGAACTTCTCTAGAGCAAAGAAAAGGTAATCCCATTCAACACGGTCAAAAGCCTTTTCCGCGTCCAGTGAAATTACAGCCTCAGCACCCAAATGTAGAGAAGGAGTATGCAAGATATTGAGTAGTCCTCGTACATTACAGAATGACTGTCTACCACAGACGAAACCAGTTTGATCATTAGAAATGATGGAGGGGAGAATCATCTCCAAACGGAGACCTAGGGCTTTAACCAAAATCTTAAAATCCTGATTAAGGAGGCTTATAGGTCAAAAAGAAGAGCAGCACTGAGGATCCTTGTCCTTTTTCAAGAGGAGCAAAATGGTGGCATGATACGAAGTCGGAGGAAGAGTTTTTGTATGAAAGGATTCAGTGTACATCGCATGCAAGAGGGGCACTAATTTGTCAGAAAATGTTTTATAGAAGTCGGCTAGAACGCCGTCCGGCCCTGCAGCCTTCCCGCTTTGCATTGAAGCAATATATATATTTTTTTATATTCGGGGGTGATAGTTTCTTCAAGTAACAAAACATCCTCAGGGCTTACTTTGGAAATATTCAAATTACAAAAACAAATTGCCAAACTGGTCTGGGTTAAGCTGAGATTCAGAAGTATAAATAATTTTTTGAATTCATCGTTGATGAGCTTTTAATCGAAAGTGATAGAGTCGGCAACAGTTTTTATAGAGGGAATGGAGTGAGAGGCAACCAGCTTTTTGGCGAAGCTGATGGGCTTAAAGTCTAGTAGGTCTATCTCTGTCTTCAGATGGCGGATTTAAGTAGTGATTCCTCTGCGTGCTGTGTTGTTAAGAGGTCAAACTCTGTTAAGCGATCCTATCTTTAAGGAGCTCGGGAGTAGGGTTTACTGCATATTGCTGATCTAGATGGAGAATGGATGAAGTGAGGCCAGAGATTCCACTTTTGCGAAGCTTATTCACATGGAATGTATCTCTGTCCCCGCAGAAAAGCCTTCAAAGCTTCCCAGCGGATAGATGAAGAGGTATCAGCCACAGGATTAGTCAAAAGAAATGTGGCAATTTGGTTTGAGACATAGGGGACAAACTCAGGGTTGGAGAGGAGAAGAGGATTAAAGCGCCTTGACCTGTTTTGGGGTCTTTCCTGTAAAGCGAGCTCAAGTTTGAGTGGTAAGTGGTCAGAAACAACAATACCTTGATAATCACAAGTTCTAATAGAACCAAGTAAAAAAGCATCAATAAAGAAATGATCAATCCGTGAAAATGAATTATGTACAGAAGAAAAGAAAGAGTAGGATCTGGAGTTAGGGAATTTGAAACGCCAAGGATCTACATAATTGTACGTCTCCAAGAATGATTTAACTACCTTAGATGATTTAGAGGCAGGATAAGGTTTATTGGAGAAACCATCACGGGCAGGGTCTAGAACTAAATTAAAATCACCGCCATGGATTAGATGGTGTGTGTCTAAATTTGGTATAGAACTAGAGAGGTTGTTATAAAAATTAACATCATCTCAGTTAGGAGCATAGATGTTAACCAGTGCAAGGGCTGTATTATACAGGGTGCCAAAGACCATCACATAGCGACCATTAGGGTCCGAAATGGAGCTGGATACGGAAAAAGGAACATCTTTATGGATGAGGATTGCAGTACATCTGCTTTTAGAATGAAAGTTAGAGTGGAACATCTGCCCCACCTACCCCCTTCTGATCCGAAAGTGGTCTAATGTACGAAGATGTGTCTCTTGCAAAAAGGCAATGCCTGTTTCCAGGTGTTGAAGATGGTCAAGTACACGCTTTCTTTTCACAGGATTGTTTAGACTGTTTACATTCCAGCTGACCAGATTTGTATATAATTTCCTAGAGATAATGTTTATTGGTATAATTACCTTTCACGGAGGTGAGGAAGTAGCAGCAACTGGACCTGTGGAGCGGGACGGGGTGGGGAGGGGGAAGGGGTGGACAGAGATGCAACTACAAGGAACACACCATGAGAAAAGGGAAAAAACCCCGAAAGAAATAAAAAAGTGAAACAAATAGATATAAGGAGAATCACAACACACAAAAAAAAAACTAAACTGAAGTAGATGCACTTCAGCCCCCCAAACGGGGTGAAGACAACCCCCCCCCCCACAACACTTTTTAAGTGTATGTATATACATACTGCGATACCTATTTAGCAGCATCCTTGCTGAATAGAACAAACAAGAAAACAGCAAACTTTTTATATTTATAACTAATATTCTAGAAAATTGGCTAGATCTTCAAACCGGAGACAACAACAAATCAAAGTCGCTAAGATGACCAAAATCAGAGCACAAAAGAGAATAGTCAGGAGGTGAGAGAAAACAACAAAACAAACAAACAAACAAAAAATCTCAGTCCCAATCCCAATCTCAGTTGAGTTTTTTTTTTTTCCCCTTTCTCCCTCTGTCCCCCTCTCTACACCCGTACCACAAACAGAGTCCACAATGACATGAACCAAAACAGCTCGACTTGTAGTCTCTTTAGCTGGGGACTTCCGAGTCCATTTTTAAAAAAAGGAAAGAAAAAGGAGAGGGGAAAACATAGTACTTAGTTCAAGTTCATCTGAGTAGAATAAAGTGACGTTATCTTACCAGTATCAAAACGAAAATAACTGCAAATTTACATGTGCACAGAACAGCATACATGAAAGCAGGCGGCAATTTAAATTGGAGACAGAACAATAGGAAAAGGTTAAATGTGCCGCCGCCGCAATATAGTCCAACGTGAACTCTTACCAGCTAACGCTGAGTGGGTCATTTTTAACAAACAGCAACACGGCCAACCCAAGTCATGGAGGGGAAATAAGCCAACAACAGCTATCTGTGCAGACTGACTGCGGTGGGAGTCCAATAGGAGGCTTATACATACATTTTGACAGTCATATGTCACAAAACGCCATCTGGATGGTTGGTTAAGCCATGTTAGCTCACCGCTACTGAGAAGTCAAGTCAAGTGTCAGCTGCGCTGGTGGAATCACCGGAGGTCGCCGGCATATGTTGGTCAATGAAGCTGAGAGCCTCCGATGGCTCGGTAAAGCTCACCTTCTGGTTGTCCCACATGAAAACCTGACGAGCGGGATGGTAGAGACGAAAGGTGACGTTAGCCTGGTGAAGTCTGCGTTTCACATCAGTAAACGAAGAGCGGAGGCGGGCCACCTCCGGGCTGACATCGGGGAAAAAAGTGAATCCGCTTGTCTAGGTACAGAATCGGTCCCCCTGTGGCGGCTGGCGAGCCTAAGCACCAATTCAGGAACTCTGTAGCTGTGCATCCGAACCAGAAGTGGTCTTTGCTTGGCATCAGCTGATGGTTTGGGTGCGGCGGTTCGGTGGACGTGGTCAATGATAATAGGCATTTCAAAAACATTGGGGCCAAAAATTTCACGGAGGGGGTTACACACAAAATCAGCCGGTTTAGGCATCTCCTCTGATTCGGGCAGGCCAATAATGCGGACATTCTCTCTTTGTGTGTAATTGCTCAAGTAGTCAAATTGTTTCCTCATGGTCCCGTTTTCCTTCGTTAGCCGCGCCACCGTCTCACCTAGCCCCGTGAGTTGGTCACAAGTGTCCATCAAGGACTCCTCCACCTCCTGAATCTTCTTCCTGTGAACATCAACCGTCTGCTGCAGAGCTGAAATAGCTGCGCCACACTCTTTCTGAAAGTTAGCAAGCGGCACAAGGTTTTCGTTCCTCAGTTTGTCGATAGCGGCTTGAAAGTCAGCAGCGGCATCCATGACTGCGGGCGGGGGGAGCACAAGCTAGATTGGTTAGCTAGCTTAGCCATAGAATCGGAGTCAGACGTGGAGGAGTACATATCTTTAGTCTTCTGTCTCATTTCTGGCATATTTCCAGTCTCTAAAGTCTCTTACAACTTTGGGATAAAGATAACTTGGTAAAAGTTTGCAAAAGCACCAATAAAATATATTTCAGCAGGAGCTGCGTGGAGACCGTCTAACATGCTCGCATGCTTCACTGGAAGTGGTCTGGAGACACATTTGTCCTGATGGTGGTGCTAGAGAAACGGTTAGGAGGTCACCATGAATGTTAGGGTTTGTTAAAATAGTTCTGCGATAATTTAGAACTGGAGGAAGGAGATCGGAGTCAGCTCAAAGTTCAATCAAAGTTTTAATCTTGTACAAAAGGAGCATTCACAGAGCGACACGCAGGTCTGTTGCAAACTGAAGACTCAGACCATGTCCATACTTACCAAAACTATCATTTTTTCCTCCGTCTTCCTCGGCATCGTTTCAAGAATATTTGCGTCCATACGGATCCACTGAAAACGACTCAACACGCTGTAGTTCATATTCCAGGACTATAGGTGGCGCTTGGAATTCACCATAAACAGAGAAGAAGAGACGGAGCATGCGCATAACGCTTGTGCTCTGTATACAAACAGTAGAAGAAGAAACCGAACACAACAAGATGAAGACAAAAATGGCTAGTGCAAGGAAACCAGAATCGTTTGTGAGGACCGATAATGAGGTCGAACTGCTGCTGCGACTCACACTCAACTACAAGGAGAGTAAGTTGCAAGAAAGGCTCAATATCTTCTGCAGCACTATCACGAGCATGTAGTCAGCCATTGTTGTTGTTGTTGTTGTTGTTATGAGACGTCGTGGGGTTCAGAGGTCGGAGGCTAGAGGTGAAAGGGTGGGGCGTTGGTGTCAACATTTCGGAAAGTATGTGGATTCGCCGTCCACATGAGAACGGGAGGGCTGCGTTTTCGGATTTTTCCACCCTGAGACCAGGTTTCAAAAAAGTGCATTGACAGGATCCATGTGGACGATCGGCCAAAACGATGCAAAACGTGAATTTACAAAAAAGGGTTTCCATGTGGACGACCCCTTAATGTCTTAGGAGAAAAGCATGGTATTTATCTGTCTCTGTGGGTGTGTTTTCACTCTGATAGATACTAATGTATGCCTGCACTTAAAGGAATAATTCACAGAGAAGGAGGTGATAACCCTCAGTGATAATTCAATAACTTACATGGGTCATAAAACAACCTAAAACAAGGTCACAGGTCAAGTTAAACGGTTACATTGTGTGAGACTTCAGTTCACATCTCTATTCATAAAGAACAACATTTCCATCACAGGGTTCATCCTCTGGGAAGCAGAAACATCCACAGGAAACTGATGAAATGTGTCCAACAAGATGAGCGTCCTAATGAGCCGCTGCTAGAAGGACAAAGTCCTGAGCTGACATGTGTCCAAGATTTGTCTTTTAAAATGTCCTCAGCTCCGCTGCTCCCACCACTCGTATCACGCTCTGTCTGTAGGGCACCAAGTGCTGAGGGGACACCAAAAATAGCCTAATGACAAATCATCGTCATAATAATTATAATGCTGATATTATTTCTGTATAGACATCTTAGGCAATTTTTAGGTATGTATATCACAAAACAGGCAGAACAAGAGATATATTTAGTTGCTCAAGAAAGTAACGATGGTGCTCCCCAGCAAGCTGTCAACTTGTATGGAAATGGCCTCAAAAAGACAGCAGGAGTCAGGAGCAGAGAAAAGAAAGAAGAAGAAAGAAGAAGAAACTGCTAGATGCACTTGCAGATGACTTTGGTGCAAACTAAATTGAGATTTTAACATTATCTATGCATTTTACAAGTAACTGACACCAGTTAGCTGTTACTTTACTTTAGATATTGAGCAGTGATGTTAGTTTTTGGTTTATTTTGCCGTAATGGTGGTCAATACTTTCTCAGTAACAGTTAGCAGTCAGTGCACAAGGTCGGCTAACAATTCCTCTTGCTTCAGACCATTTATTACCATGTAGCGTGTGATTAATAGTCTTTTGCCAGGCATTTAGCAAAATGTACCTAGCATAGTATCATTTGAGAATGCACATTTTTGCAGTGGGACAGAAAATGTCTCTTGATGATGTGAAGTCTGAAGAACTCAGACTTTTAGTGTTACTGCTGCAGCTAGCTTAGCTACAGCTGAATGTGACAGAAGCTACATGATAAAATGAACTGATGTTTTTTTGCATTTTGTCAGGATGCAAAGGCATGGACGACATCTGCCAGTGAAATAGAAAAAAGGTCTGCAGTAGACAAAATGCTCTAGTAACCGTATTTAAGTTGTGTTCAATGAAGTGGTAAAATAATGTTTAAATGTAGTCTTGTGTAAGGTGTATTATTTTGCTCTTATTCCTGTAAATATAAAATGTCATTATGAATGATATAAAGCAAACTTTATTGTTGAATTCTGTGCAATATTGCAACTCATTCTATTATGATTTTATATTAGATTAGATTAGATTTATGAAATAGTCGATAAATAAGTAATAAAGGGGGAGAGTTCCTTGGCTGCATGCTTTCAGTTTAAAATATTCATAATTTTTTTCGGTATAAGATTCTTTGTATTATATTTTGTCTCTTTCTATAATGATCCTTTTTCTTCGTGTTTCTAAATGAATGCAGGGTCAATGCTGAGATAGTCCAAGGAGGAGCAGGATGCCAAGAGGAAGATACAGATGATGAGCAACCATCTACAAGCAGTTCAGGCACACATCAACTCCAGCCGGCCAGCAGGTCTGTAGACTCCACAACAGTACCAAGCCCTGATCAACCACCTCAACCAGCAGTTTAGGGACAGACACACAGCAGAGAGCCACCTCTGAAAGCACAAGTCCTGTCATTCAGAGTCCATCAGCAGCTGACAGTGTAGACACCTGTGTGACCTGTTCTGTGTTCTGTGTTTACAAAGTTGATTTTCCCTTTTTTTATTGTTCTTAGGTGTTACTTTGTGAAGCTGCTGTTGTGTTATTGGTATTTATTTATATGTTTTGTTATATAAAGTTAAGTTTTTCTCTCTGGGTGGGGCATCATAAAGGATGCTTAGGGGACCAAAATGGCTAGCAGCAGCACTGAATGTCCTCAAGTGAAATGATGTGGTGAAATGTGCTGAAAGGTGTTAAACAACAAGTGCTGCTGGAAGTGTTTTCATTCAGAGCACATTAGTGTTGTGAGGGACGGATGGACTTTATTCAGCAGCAGGACGTTGGGCTGTAAATATTTGATGATGTTTGATATCATTTTATTGAAATATTCTGAAGTATGTTTGTTGTTTTACTGATTCATCTGGATTATGTTTGAGTTTGTAATTGAATTATTTCCCTCTTTATTTTCTCATTGTGTTTGTGTTTGTCTCCTTTTTCCTCTCCGTGTGAAACAACAATAAACCTGCTGGAATATCTGATCTAAATATAAATAAACAGAATATGAAATAAATCCCTCAGTTCAGTGTGTTTGTGACTGTGGCTGAGATGGAGGTGAAACATGTGAACCTGGGCTGTGGTTTACTGCTCTCTTCCTGTCACAAACACTGTTTGACGTCTGTTCATCTGTTGGTTTTTGTTCAGGCTGCTCGCATCATTTCTCACTGTGGGGAGCTTTCTTCCAACACTCACAGTAGTAGGTGGCTGAATGAAGGAGTGTAACGTTCTGGATCTCCAACTCACAGCTGTTCTGATTATTCACAACCAGGAAATCATTTTTCTGAGGATGATCGTACCTTTGCTCTATTTTACAACTCCTCTTGTCAATACGGAGAATTCTTTTGAATGTTTCTGTGTCTTTCTTCTGGATCCAGTAAACATTATTACTGTTGTCACACTGGTCAGTTCCTCGACAGCTGAAGGAGACATCTCCATCAACTCTCCTGGTCAATGTTAAATCCTCCTGAATCAGCTGTGCTGCCATGGCAACCAGCGCTGTAGAGAAGCAGACAGATAGATGAAGGTCAGTGTGACAGTGTTTGTTCCAGGTGGACTTTGTTGGCTCCTGATTGGCTGGAAACACTCACCTGAACACAGACAGCACAGAGCAGCAGCTGGGAGGAAAAGCATTTTGTGCAGTGGTGTTTCCTCTGGTGAAGCTGGGGAGAAGTGGCGCTCTGACGCAGCTGAGGCCAAACCAGGACGAGCTGCCAGATCAGACGAGGGCCACGTGGTTTCTAACAGGTCCTCAGAGCTCCCATCAGCCCCTGCGGCTCACAGATAAGGCCGCCGCTGCCGATCGACGGCTCGGCTGAAGCTGCCGTGTGATAGAAATAGAAACCCACATTCATGTGAGCAGCAACACATTCAGGTTGGTGGTGAATTTAGTAGCACAGACTGTTATCTGTTGTTGAACAGCTGTGATGAAAAGACAAAAGGACAAATCCACAAAACTCCTCCACTGTGATTTGAAGCCTTAAACGTCCCCTTACATTTCTGTCATTTCACTGAATCATTTCATTTCTATGACACATCAAACCTTTTCCACACACAGTGTCACATCTTTATTGTGTCTCCTGTTGTTTGGTCTCTTCATTAAAGCTACAGGATGTTTCACTGAGGGAAAGATTCAAAGCCAAGACTCCATCAAATGGAACATTTCAACATGTCTGCTGCATCATTTTACACACATTTCCTCAAAATCCAGCCTGACACATTTGGTATTGTTGTAAACTTTGGGATCTCCAGCAGAACGTCAGATAAAGTTCAGAGGGTCAGTTTGTAAAGACGAAGCCAGCGGAGGCTTCAGAAGAGTTGAAATCCAGCTGTGCTCCTCATATGTGAAGCAGTGGTTCTGGTTCTGTTCCCTGGAAGGAGCTCAGGGCTCTGCTCTCTACTTCCTCCATGTAGAGGTCAGCCACAATGGGAGACACTGGTGAAGCCACCACAGCTGTGCTTCTGCCTGTAAAAACCCTCCTGGGATGTGAAACAGGTGGTATTCAGGCAGAGGTCGGGTCCAAAAAGTGGTCCCAATGAAAAGAGACAATGTGTGGTTTGTAAGTGAGCTTTAAAACGACACATAGAAGTGTTTTCTGATGTGATGAAACTATCAGCAGGACCACATCATTTGTCTCTGTCTGTCAAAAGTGTCCAATAAGAAGACAAATCAAAATAGAAACTATAGAAGAGCAATTCAACTCCAACTTACAAGGCAAGCAGTACAAATACACACAGTACCCACCAGCAGAGATGTACTTCAACTAATACTGCAGTACTGTCTCAAGTGAAGTGACACAGTGCTGTGATTAGTTAGACTTCTATAGTTATAGTTAGTATAGTACATGTCAGAGTAATATGACACCATCTACTGTAACAGGCAGCAGCAGAATAATATAGTAATAATATAGTTCATAATATAGTTGCAGTAGAAAAAGTATTTGAAGTATTTTTAGAAGTAGTACCAACAATAATGCCAGTAATACTCCTCATTTACTGCTGTGTGTTTTTTATCCACTAGATGTCACTGTGGGTTTGTCGCCAGTAAAATAAGAGGGCGGAGCGTCATGGTGTCGTCATGGCGACCGTCATCAGCATCACGTGGATGTCCCTGCACTTCCCGTGACTGACCACAGGGTGGTGGTGTTTCTCTGTGATGTTTAATGTCAGCACCAGCAGCAAACACAGAAATCCAGCATGTGATCAGCTTTAGTTTGAAATGTGTCACACAGCCGTGGTGGAAGAGCTGATTTATTGGTGTGACAGCGATCTAACAGCGTAAAGACACATGTAATGTCACACATGTGTTGTCTGCTGAGACAGCTGCAACATGTTGTCATTCTTCCAACAGTGGTTCATGGTGAAAATGATCCAAGTGTTCAGAGTTAGAACACACAGAACAGAACAAACATCCCTTCAGATAATATGAAATGTATCATAACTGTTCCTTCAGCTTCTTAAAGGAACACACTGACATTTGTCTGCTTTGGTTTGACGCTGTTATTCCATTTGAAGCAGATTTCAATCAGGAGAGACGAGTGAATGAAGTAAAGATCATGTTTATGACAGCAGATGACATGTGATCAGTGAGTCTGCTCACAGAGTCTTTGTCACGTTGACTCGACAGGGAGATTTTGTGATCGAGGGGCGTCTGAACAGCAGCAAGAAAATATATTTAAATGATATAATATGGTGGAAAATATATATTTGTGTCATATTGTATGATACAAAATGTATTTATAGTGTAAACAAATATATTTACAAATTGTGATATATATTTTTTGTATACCTGGAAATATTGTGGAAAATAAACTTTAAAGGTTTAAAATCGTCATCATACTGTCCACCGCCAAATGTGCCAACAATGGGCACATGAGCATTAGAACTGGACCACAGACCAATGGAAGACAGTGGCCTGGTCTGATGAAACATGTCTCCCTTTACATCACATGGATGGCTGGTGCGTGTGCGTCTTTTACCTGGGGAAACGCATGGCACCAGGATGCATTATGGGTCAATGTTCTGCTGGTAAACCATTGGTCCTGCCATCCATGTGGATATTACTCTGACACGTACCGCCTACCTAAGCATTGTTGCAGACACCCTTTCATGGAAACGGTATTCCCTGATAACTGTGGCCTCTTTCAGCAGAACAATGTGCCGTGCCACGAAGCAAAAATGGTTCAAGATGGTTTGAGGAGAACAACAATGGGTTTGAGGTGTTGACTTGGCCTTCAAATTCCCCAGATCTCAACCCAGTCCATCATCTGTGGGATGTGCTGGACAAACACATCTGATCCATGAAAATGTTCACAATTTCTACAGAGGATTTCAATTTGAATCGACAGCAGCAATAGAAATTGGCTCAGAGTGGCAGTTAATATCCTAAAAGATTTTGGTTAATTTAATGGGTTTTAAATTTGATTGATAAATCAATTCTCATCACACTGCAATTGTTTGTAAGTACAAACCGTCTACTCCTGTTGTAGACTGGTGGGGTCAAAGATAAAGACTTTTGGCTTAAGGGTTCAAGATGTGAATCTCAAATTTTAGCACTGTCCAAATCATGCAGAAGTTAATACTGCACATTTATGAATGATTGCCAATAAGACACTACCTCACATGGGGCACCATACTGATATGCACTGCGTCATACAAGGCACAATTATGTACTCATGGTCCATTAAAAGTGAGTTTCAGGTTACATTTGGCCATCAATAATAATGATTGATTGTCAGGATTGATTATTAATTATGATAAGATAATATGATCCAATTTACATCAGATCGCTTGGGGCACCAACCTTGGAGAAGTGAAAACCAATTCAATAATTCAGCCTCATAAAAAGGAACTAAACTATTTGTAACTCTGATTAAGTACTACCTTAATAATTACACCCATAATCAAATGGACAGGAAGAAGGTTCAACAGAGCAGAGGTTCTGACTGACAGTATGTTTGGATGAGGTCTGCAGTGAGTCCAGGACAGAATCAGAAGGAGAATCAGACTGGTCTGGGTGTTATTCCCCACCTATCTTAAGCCTTCACAAAAGGGCAACATCTCACCCTGATTGGCTGTGAGGGGAATGACTCAAGCTGCTCTCACTTGTAAATTAGGAGCCAATCTCCACACCTGCAACAGGTGATCTGAATACACTGCAATCAGTCCAGAGGAAGTGAGAGGTTCAGCCCAAATAAAATAGCACACACACACACCCTCTCATGAGCCTCCACCTCAGCTCAGGTTGGACGACACTCCTTCAAGTTACACTCATAAAACACCCGTGGATCCCAACCTGTTTCCTGCAGCACAGTTCTATAATTCACTGGACTGACCTGCTCAACAATGTGATTCAGACCAATCCACCACAGGCCAAGTTTATTCGTAGTGATATAGCTTTGAGCCTGTTTCAGATTTGACTCGACAGTAACTTGAACATTTTTCAGAGCAGGTTGGACCTGAGACGAGGCTCCACAGCTCTCGTTAAAGGTCCCTTCAAATTTAATAAAAGAGTTTGCGAACATGAACAAGAATCTGTTTGCATGAACAAGCTCCTCCAACCAAATAGTGTGACAGACACATCCTCAGCAGACATGAACCACTGAGGCTTCAGATCAGAAAACACTCACATGTGTTGTTGTGGAGGCCGCTAACAAAGGAGCCTTTTGTCATTTCTATATGAGGACTTGTTGGCTCTCATCAACACAAAATGTGAACTGCGAAGAGAACCTTTGATGGCTGAACTCACCATTAATAAAGTCCATGGACGTGAGCTCCAGGTGGGGGGTCACTGTTGGTCTCTGGGCTCAGTTCAACTTTGTGTGGGTGGAGGGCTCAGTGGAAAAAAGGCTTCCAGACAACAAGAGAAAAGACAAAGCAGTCCAGAGAGGGAGAGGAGTTGATGAGTGTGTACAGCAGCAGATATGAATCTGTTCTCAGTGGTTATTAGGACTCATAAAAAACTGTTGAGAGCCAACCAGCACTTCCTTTCCTGCAGCAGACGGGCTGTGTGGGTTTCTGCTCTGCAGCCTCCTCACCGTTAGCTGCACTTTTTCACATGAACAACACAATGACAGTTACAACAGTTACAGCGCTCAGTACTCACTGTCTCAGCTTCCATCTGTCTTATTCACCTGGGAGAAACACACACAATGATATGAATAATACAAATAATAGATGCAATCGTTTTAAATATTTAGTGAATGTAACAATGTAACAATTTGATACAGAAACAAAAGTACAGAAACATCCAGTGTACATGAAATATACTTCAGTTTATTTTGATAAATGGGACAATGAAATTTTAAATTTTCAGCCAAAAGAAAAGATTAATTAAAAAGAATCCACATTTACTCCACATGAACTGTATATTAGTGTGTATATAAGGGTTCATTTTGTCATATTTCACTTGATTAATTTATTTGATAATACTAAAACACAATTAAATCAAACTGTTGATATATGTAATAATAATGTGTAGTAATATATCCTTATTGTATATGATAATATATGAGTTATACATCATGATTAATAATCAATGATAATTTTCTCATGTTAAGTTACAGCTACAGAAATAAACTATGGTTAAATGTTGGTGTTTCTGAAATCTTACATACCCATACTTCCTCCTATAAAAAATAAAACATCAGAGAAATTCAAACTTTTCTCCCTCAAAGTATTAAAACGACCACGAGAGGATTTGCAGCAGTGACTCCTCGACTGGAACATTTACAGGAACATGTCGTTCATCTGTTCTCATCAATCAGAGCGACAGGACACAAACCACTCAGACAGAAACACAAACCACAGAGACAAACAAGTCGTCTTGTTGTTTAGTGAAGCTGAAGTGGAGCGTCCATGTTGGTTCACCTCAGGTCTCATAATGAGGTTCCAGCTGATCAGAGAGCTGCTGTCAGAGCCGTCAGAGTTGTGTGTCCATCTCAATCAGTGGTCAGTTTCCAACAGTTCACCTGGTTAACCCCACTGAGCCACTGATCTCCTGTCAGTCAGCTTCTAGCTTCAGTTTGTATCAGTGCAGCTGTCTGTGCTTCACTCACATAGCTCCAAATGTGACATGTTACTGTGGCATGAAGCCTGTTTTTAAGTTTCAGTGCTGTTTTCCTCTGACTTACAAACTCAACTACACTCATGTATTGTGTGAAGGTGTGAAACTGCTGTCAAAACACACTGAATGATTCTGGTGTAAAAGCTGTGAGAGTTAAATTATATTTTATCGGTTGATAAAAAATAAACAAAGCCATCATTCAGCCAACATTCAAACTGAAGGCGACTGATGACGCTGCTGTTTGATCATTTTATAGCAGTTGTAGCTTGAAAGCAGTTCGCTCTGCTGTTTGTTCATGTGTGTAAACAACAGTGTCATCAGCGTAGAGTTTGACATCCACACTGACACAATTATAAAAGGGGCTCAGCACTGAACCTGGTGGCACAGCCACACCTACTGACTTGTATATAATAGCTATATGTTTCTGTTTGCTTCTCTTTCTTTAGCTTTATTGTCCTTGTTTAGCTGTATGCTAATATTCACATCTTCCTCTACATTTGTTCTTGCTGCTGTGTGAAAGTATATTGAGAGCTAATTACAACCAGAGTCAAATGACTTGTAGGCATCAACATACATGAACATACATACTCTGAAGACAAACTGAAATCCATAAAAAAAGACTGTTTTCTAAAACACACACTGTGATTTTTCACTTTATTGAGAATGTTACACTGATAGAATTTAACAAAGCTGCAACACTCTGCATAAGGTATTAAAAAGAAAGACAAGAAGAGAAAAATACTAAAACAATCAAATATCTAGCAGACAGCTGATGATTCAGCTTCATGTTCTATTATTATACAAGTCACAATTCAAAGTGGAAATAAACTAGAGGATGAAAATAACACTATAGCACAGAATTTATACTCTGTCATTGCAGATATATCTGTGTATATATGTATTTATATATGTAGGATGATTGAATCTAACCTGTGCATGAAAAGATACATTTTGCAACCAACCACAAAACCTGAAAACTGACATTTGTGACTGCTGATCAAGGTGATCAATGAGACGAACTGATGAGATTTGATGGTGAGAAAAGGCGAGCAGAAAACAGTCAGTCAGCATGTGAGCAGTTGGTGGACGGTCCCTTGTTTCAGAGGATCCTCAGCAGAGAGAGTCCACAGCAGTACACCAGACTCTTCACTATCAGCACTGTGTAGAGCACACAGAGCAGCTTCACCCTGCACTGAGACTGGAAGGACACTGACACACACACAGACAGAGTTTATTTTCAGAATGGTGCTCTGGTCAGTGAATGTCTTTGTAAGTGAAGAACTCACCTGCTTCAGGCTGCATTTCAATGGAGGTAGGTGGTGCGCTGGATGTGGTGGTGATGCTTCTCGTTGTTGTTTGAACTGCAGCTGTATTCAGACATACAGTACATCCATACTGTTAAACCACTGCATGAAGTCTGTTGTGTCATTCTACTTCATATAAAGTAGGCACTCTACAAATAAGCTTCATTTAACCTGACTAAGACCTGCATTTAAAAAGTAATAAGGTTTAGCCATAACATCATGTAATAATAACAATAATAATGACAACATAGCAGTGGATCAGAGACGTTGTGATTTCCACCACACAAATGTATTTATTTATTTATTTTTTCAGATAATTTTTGTCCGTTTTGGCTTTATTGACAGAACAGCTTGGAGAAATGACAGGAAAGAGGTTGAGAGATGGGGGGAGTGGCTCGAACCCAGAGCTGCTGCAGCGAGGACAAGGCCTCTATACACGGGACGCCCGCTCTACCAACTGAGCTAAACAGTGCTGTTTTTATCGCAGTGCCGTCTGAGGCCTGAACATCACGGCCCTCCAATATTGGTTTTCTGCCTTGTCTCTTGCATACTGAGATTTCCTTACATTCTGAGAATCTTTTAACGCTTTTATGTAAGAGACAAAGCCCACAGCAACATATAATTAACAGAACTCACCTGCTGCAGGCTGTGTGTTGATGGAGGTAGATGGTGTGCTGGATGTGGTGGTGATGCTTCTGGTTGTTGTTTGAGCTGCAGCTGTATTCAGACATAGAGTACATCCATACTGTTACACCACTGCATGAAGTCTGTTCCCAGATAGCAAAAGACATCAATTCAATGTTGGATTTTGGTCAGACTGGTTATTTTTGGTTGAGGTCGAAAAAATCTATGTTGATGCAATGTTTAATCACAGTTAACATTTCAACGTTTGAAAAACTGTTGTTGAATCAATGTAGTATAGATGATGATTTTTCAATGTTGAAATGCCTACAATTCATCAACATCGTTTCACTAGCCCCATTCACACTGGCTTTGGGGTGCGGCTTTAGTACACCAATTCTGCCTCCGTCTCAGTGTGAATCTATCGGAGGTGGTGAGGGGTGAAATTTCGCTCCGGCCCTGATCCACCACTGGAGGTAGTATCAGGGCTGTAGTATTGGAGAACCGAACCAGTGTGAACGGTGTGGCTGCAGTTGTTTTTGTTCCAACCAGTCAAGAGCACACAGTTTGAACAATCAAGTTTCTGAAGACTGAGATCAGGTGATTAAATGATTCAGGTCTGGTGTGCTGCTGCTTGGTTGAAGAGAAAACCTGCAGCCACACCAGCCCTTTGTGGAATAGTTTGGACATGCCTGCTTTAAAGCTACTGTGTTCTAATGTTCAGTTCATATTGAACTGGGGTCGTATTTGTGATGTTTGTGTCCCCTGGATTTTCAGGGCAAAGGTAGCCAGATAATTCATTAAGATGTCTGTTCATGTTGAACTGTGGTCTTATTTCTGAAGGACAATTGCCATGTTTGTTTCAGGGCAAATAGATAATTCTCCACCTAAGCCAGGCAGAAAACCTGATGAAAGATGAAAAGGTGTGTGCTAAAAAGAAAAAGTACAAAAGCCTAGTTGCTTTTGAATATTTAATAAATAACTTATTGAATAATGGTCTGTTTTGTTAGGGTTTTTTTGTTCATAGAGCATGCAGTAAAGCGGCTGTTCTCAACCTTGGTTTCTTAAAAAGAAGTGAAATAATCTAATGGGGATTTTAATGAGGCATATTAAAAACATACAAAGTTTAAAGGTGAAATATGGAATATGAGCTGAATGCCGCCATCTAGTGTCTCAAGATCGTAGTCGTGACAACAAAAAAGTAATTCCAGCGGTCGGGTTGCCAGGTTTGGACAGGGCAGGAGGATTGAGCCGCCTCCGTCTACTGGGTGTGGAGGTCGATGGGTCACGATCAGTATTCTCATCTCTAGGATCAACGTGATATAATGAAAATAAGTATAGCAGAGGGGTTTGACCGACAGGTAACGTTAGCTAAGTTAGCAAGCGAGTTAGCTTACCGATCCAGGAGAAAGTTCGCCATTTCCGCGTGTGTTTTGATGCCGTGGAAATCCTTTACCTGAATCCATCGAGCGTATGCTTCACCAATATTTACTCTGGTTTTTGCTCTTCTCCGGTCACTCAGCTGCTGGGACAGATAACGCACCATTCGCTGGGGCTCTGAAGAGCTTGCAGACTCCGCCATTTTACCCAGTGTCAGCCTAGCTGTGCCGAGCTTTGCTGAGCATTGCTGAGGTTGCGAAATTGGCAACCCGCAATGCCGGCCGCTATTTGGCTGGTACGATGTAAACAGGAAGTCATTGTCGAACCCGTCAAAATTTCTTAAATTATTTATTTCAGACTAAATATAATTTTTCAAGGAAACGCATGACTTTTAATCTGCGCCCCTCTAAACACCCTGTGGATGTATTATTTTTGAAAAAATATGGCTTTTAATAAGCATATTACATATTCAACCTTTAACTGCCACAAATATTATTTATGTAATTATTTAATGATTTATTATATATTTAATTTTTGTACTTTTTATTTTCATGGATAATTATTTTTATTTGTCTAAGAATGAGTATGAACTTATTTTCAGCCTGAGTTGCAAATGGGACGAATTTGATCGCAACACGTCACTCAGGAAGAAAAGAGTGAACAAGAAACTTGTGAAGCAGGAGAAGTGTGCAAGCCTCTGAAAATAAGTTTGAACCTTAAGTTTGCAGAGATATTTACTGCTCATAAGATTTCTGAAGTGGACTCATTCCCTCTGTGTGTGCGAAGCCAGCGAGGTATGTTTATTTCTGTCACGTTGTCATGTGTTTATATTCTGTATTTCTGTCACATACAAATGTTGTCTTAAAATTATATGCAATGTATTTAACAGTTCGACGTTGACCTATGGTGGTTTATGACGAAGGATAAGAATAAAGTAATCTGTAACTGAAGTATCGTTGTCCCATGTATTTCCTGAACACAAAGGAAGGATGAAAAGTGTTGAAATGGCCCTTAAAAAATAACCTTGTTTTAATGTATAATGCAGTGCATATATATAGATGAATCAATGTTGATTTAATTCTACATTATTGCAATGTTGATCATATCATAGTTGAATGAAGGTTGATTCATTGTCAGAATTGATTGGACATTCAACATTATTTCAATGTTGATCATAGCGAGCACTTTCAATGTATATTTCAATATCTGACATCAATGTTGATTCAATCCAATGTTATTTCAATGTTGATCGTATCATAGTTGAATAAAGATTGATTCGTTGTCAGAACTGATTGGACATTCAACATAATTTCAATGTTGATCATAGCGAGCACTTTCAATGCATATTTCAATATCTGACATCAATGTTGATTACAATCTTCGGCCTGACAATATCTCAATGTTGATTCAATCAAATTTTGCTATCTGGGCTACAGATCAGCTGATGTCGCTTAGCTTAGTCACTCTCTCTCAGACCTGAGATCCACATCGGTAACCCGTCCCCCACTTTCGATGTGCCGCACAGTCAATGCTCACGTGACACGACAACCCAAGTGCAGGCCAGAGTCATGGCCAGGTCAAGTGATTCTTTCTTTCTTTCTATATCACAACACACTCATTACCTTGTTCTGTTTGGGCCTGCACTGTGCCCCCCTCGTGCTGGACGGAGCAGCGATATTGGTACGTGTCTAGAGCGTCCCGATCAAGCTGCAAGATGGTGGCGGTACATCCCAACTCTCTGAGCTCCAGCTGCTCTCCTTTAGCAGGGAACCACTGGTCCTGATCCTCGTTTCGTTTTATCCAGGAGAAGCGGACCAGAGGAGGAAACATGGCTGAGGCCACACACAGCAGGGAGCTCCTCCCCTCCAGGTGGGCTCTGGATGCTGCTGGGTACACGCTCACCACGGGCTTCACTACCTGCTCATCTGAAGTTTGACAGCAGCAACAAACAGCACAGACACACATTGACACAGTCAACAGCAGCTTCCAGCACTGCACTGCATTCAGTGTGATCCTGGAAACTACATGGACTCTGATCACTAAACTACTCATCAATACAGCACAAAGTTCAACACATAGACTGGATTCACCTGCACATCAAACACACTCATCATGTCATGTCATCATATGTTATATGGGGACAAACAACATTATGTGTTCAGCACTTCTTTCTTTCAATGTGCACATTCATCATTATTTTGACTCTTACTTAAAGAGTGTGTTAAAACACAAAACATAATTTGTTATTATATGATAAGAATAGGAAAGTTTTGAGAAAATTAACATATTTTTAAAAATGAAATAAACCTTAACCTCAACATGAAAAACATTTTGTTATTTAAACATATGTCACATATTATATATTAAAGAAAAACAAGTCAGTACTTCAATAATTTCATCACCTTTTTATACAATATTTTCAGATTCATACACAATTACAATGAAATGTCCAGATATGCCAAGTAACGACTGCTTTGTAATATGATATGAAGAAAGTTAAGACTTTATCTATCTTTGACAGAATCTTCACGTATGATTAAATTTAATTGGATAATATAAAATAACAAAACATAAATCGATATATTATAATATCTTTCGTTTCTTTTTGTTTACATTATCAGTGAAATTATTTATGATTTTTTACCATCTATATCATTTTTAACATTTTTTATATTTCAGTGTCATTCGTATATATTTAATATTTTTGTGATGTCATGTTTAGTATGTGTTTGTCTTCACGTATAAATATATCTCACACTAAAAGAGAAATGTACCATCATATAAAATACAACTGACCATTTCGTGATGAATTATTAATGATCCTATACAACAGATTTAAAGTTATATGTTTTCAAAGACATTTACTGACATATATTAAATGATGTTTAATATCATATATGATGTTGTTTTATAAAAACAAGAGATGGTGCTGAATTACTGAGAGGATCAAATACTGTATATTTGTAACATTTTCAATATCAAACTTTTTCTCTATGAATCAGTTTGATCTCCTGCAGAAATAAAGAAGAACTTCAGCTGTGCAGTGAGATTTAAACATCTTTTCAGGAGTTATGAACCTTTTTATGGAACAATAGCTGCACGGCTGCAAGAATTCTCTACTAATTATGAACAAACTAACATGTAAAGCCCGAAGCAGCAGAAACTCATTAAAAACACATTTTCAACATGTTCAATAAAACAACTGAAGGAAAATGAAGCTTTAATCTTACCTGTTACAAACAGTTTAGTTCCAGAGCCAAAGATGCCGTATGCATACCCCGTGTTCACCCACATTGAGAAAGACCAATACAAAAACCTGTGTGCTGTTCAACGTGTCGGCTGAGGTGAACGAGTCCAAATGATGAAGCAGGATCATGTTTCAGCTCCATGATGTGTTTCTCTAATGTTCATATCAACATGACTGTCTCTTCTTTTATTGTCTTTTTAGACACACTAGCAGTGTTGCTCTGTGGATGCTAATGTCTGTCGCTCCACTACTTTAGTCCACATGGATTGGACCTGGACCAAAGGATGGATGGGGTGACTGACATGACATTTTCTACAGATATTCTTGGTCCCCAGAGGATGAACTTCATTCATTGACTTTGTTGATTCTGACTTGTTATCTAGCTCCACCAGCAGGTCCACCAGTTCCTGGTCCTCAGTCGGCGGCCCAGTCGACACCTATTCCTGCTTCCTTGTCTGCAGGTCAGCAGACTCGCTCCAGAGCCGGACCGGCGGTCTTTGCTGATCCCCGTCCAGACCTCCAGCTGCCGGCCTCCTGCTCTGCCTTGCAGCAGTCCTCTGTACCTGTTCTGCAGCAACCTGTCTGAGCTGAGCTGCAGCTGTCTCCAGTTCCTGTGCTGAATCAGTCTCCTGTGGCTGTGGTTCTGTAACCTCTTGTTTTCCTGACTCTGACAGCTTCACCAGCTCCAGTGGCAGCTCCTGCCAAATCTCTCAGGGGAGCAACTGTTGTGATGATGTCTAAGGTGACTCAGGTAAATGAAGGCAGCTGATATTGTCATGTTGCAGTGAACTATTTGTACAGTTTGTATTAACATTACACAGTGATCATTCTGTTACTGAGTGTTTCTGACTGTTACCATGGCGCCGTACTAGGTGGCAGCCTGTTGCAGCAGCTCCTGTGGGTTTCCAAGCTTTTCGTAGTTTTTTTTTTAGCAGTTTTTTGTATTTCTGTTTAGATTTTTGTTGTGAGTTATGACAACTCTTCTCCAGTGAGGGTGAGAGGATGGACACTTTCCTTTTTTGAACTTTTGTGGCACTTTTGCGGCACTTTTTTGTGATGTTTTTGCTATCCCTAGCAACGGAGGGTCAGGAGCGCATCACTGAGCGCATTGTTTACACACGCGACCAGCTGATTGCGCTGTGTAGACCTGCACTGCTACCCGGAGCTAGGCCTGAGGTCCTGAAGGAGCTGCGGAGGAGACGCCGTGGCTGCAGAGCCGGAGTGAGGTGGAGGGTGAAGAGGAGGAGGAGACACAGACCGGCTGTACCGGCAATCGTCATGGGAAACGTGAGGTCCCTGGGGAACAAGACGGACGAGCTCGCCGCGCTGATAAAGGCTCAGAGTGAATATCGTGAGTGCAGTGTGTTGTGTTTCACGGAGACATGGCTTCACTCGCACATCCCGGACCACAGCGTGGTGATTCCCGGCTTCAGCACTGTTCGGGCGGACAGGGATGTGTCAAGCAGCGGAAAGAAGAAAGGAGGAGGGATTGCACTGTATGTGAGTGAGAGGTGGTGGAATCCCGGACATGTTCACGTGAAGAAATGTCTCTGTACCGCGGACATTGAACTGTTGACTGTGGGGATGAGGCCTTATTATTTGCCCCGGGAATTCACGTCCGCCATCATTATCGGTGTGTACGTTCCTCCTTCAGCTGATGCAGCGCTGGCCTGTGACGTCATCCACTCCGCTGTTGCCCAGATACAGACGCAGCATCCTAACGCATTTATTGTCATCACTGGGGATTTTAATCACGTCTCACTGGACAAAACCCTCCCAACATTTCACCAGTGGGTTGACTGCCCCACCAGAGACTGTAACACACTGGATCTGTTGTATGCAAATGCTAAGGATGGATACAGTCCCACAGCCCTCCCCCCTCTTGGAAGATCTGACCACAACCTGGTCCTGCTGACCCCTAAGTATATCCCCCTTGTTCAGCGGCAGCCTGTCCACACTAGGAGCGTGAGGAGATGGACTCAGGAGGCTGCTGACGCACTACAGGACTGCTTTGAGTCGACAGACTGGGATGCACTTGTTGAGCCACATGGAGAGGATCTTGACAGCATGACCGACTGTATCACAGAATACATCAGGTTCTGTGAACACACCACCATGCCAACCCGGACTGTACGCTGCTTCCCTAATAATAAGCCGTGGATCACCAATGACCTGAAAGCTCTTCTTAACAAGAAGAAGAGGACGTTCAGGTCTGGAGACAGGGAAGAACTGAGGAGAGTTCAGCATGAACTCAGGGATATGCTGAGGGCCTGTAAAGACGCCTACAGGAGGAAGCTGGAGGCCAAACTCCAGCAGAACAATGTGAGGGATGTGTGGACTGGTATGAAGCAGATCACTGGGTGTAAGGTGAGCGGCAGACAGTCATCGGGCAGCCTGGAGAGGGCAAACGAGCTGAACAGATTCTTCAATAGGTTCAGCTCACAGCCTTCTGTCGTCTCCATGACACCTCCAGACCCCCACACACCCTCACTGCCCCAAATGCTTCCTCCCCTCCTCCCTCACTCCTCTGATGTGAGCTCTCCTGTGCAGCACCTCTCCTTCTTCTCCTCCTCCTCCTCCTCCACCTCTTCCTCCTGCACCTCCTCCTCCTCTACCTCCTCCTCCTCCACCTTCACCTCCTCCTCCTCCTCCTCGTCCTCCTGCACCTCCTCCTCCTCTACCTCCTCCTCCTCCACCTTCACCTCCTCCTCCTCCTCCTCCACCTCTTCCTCCTGCACCTCCTCCTCCTCTACCTCCTCCTCCTCCACCTTCACCTCCTCCTCCTCCTCCTCGTCCTCCACTGATGACACCGACAGCCTCCCCCGCATGACTGTGACTGCAGGCCAGGTTAGGAGACAGCTGGAGAGACTCCACCAGCAGAAGGCTGCAGGCCCTGACGGTATCAGCCCCAGGATCCTAAAGACATGTGCCAGCCAGCTGTCTCCTGTCCTACAACACCTCTACAACCTGAGCCGTGGTCAGGAGAGAATACCTGTGCTTTGGAAGACCTCCTGCCTGGTTCCTGTTCCAAAGAAGTCGACACCATCAGACCTCAATGACTATCGACCAGTGGCCCTCACATCTTACGTCATGAAGGTGCTGGAGAGACTGGTTTTGGCCAACTTGAGGCTGCAGGTGAGAGCCCTGCTAGACCCTCTGCAATTTGCTTGCCAGCCCCACTTGGGAGTTAATGACGCTGTCATCTACATGCTGCAACGAGCCCATTCGCACCTGGATGGTGGAGGAGGCACTGTGAGAATCACATTCTTTGATTTCTCTAGTGCTTTTAACACCATTCAGCCACTGCTACTGGGGGAGAAGCTGCGGGTGATGGGTGTAGACGACACAATGATCTCCTGGATTACTGACTACCTGACAGGCAGGCCACAGTTTGTCCGTATGGGCAGTGTTCTGTCTGATGCGGTGGTTAGTGATACAGGAGCTCCACAGGGGACTGTGCTGTCTCCTTTCCTGTTCACCTTATACACCACTGACTTTCAGTACAACACCGGGTCGTGTCACCTGCAAAAGTTTCCTGACGACTCGGCTGTTGTTGGGTGTATAAGTGAGGGACAGGAGGAGGAGTACAGGGCACTGGTAGACAACTTTGTGGAGTGGACTGGACAGAATCACCTGCAGCTGAACATCAGCAAGACCAGACAGATGGTGATAGATTTCAGGAGGAAGAGGAAGACGGCTTTCCAACCTCTGTGCATTCTGGGAAGGGATGTGGAGGTGGTGGAGGATTACAAGTACCTGGGTGTTACCATCAACCACAGACTGGACTGGAGATCTAACACTGAAGCTGTGTACAAGAAGGGGATGAGCAGACTTTACTTCCTGAGGAAGCTGAGATCCTTCAACGTGTGCAGCAAGATGTTGGAGATCTTTTATCAGTCTGTGGTGGCCAGTGTACTTTTCTTTGCTGTGGTTTGTTGGGGAAGCAGCATTGGAGCCAGCAACACCAACAGACTCAACAAACTGATCAGGAGGGCTGGCTCTGTGATTGGCAGCAAACAGGACACTCTGGAGGCTGTGGTGGAGAGGAGGACACTGAAAAAACTGTTATCCATCATGGATAATCCTCTCCACCCTCTCCAACTCACACTGGTCAGACAGCGGAGCACCTTCTCCGGAAGGCTGCTTCAGCTTCGCTGTCGTAGCAATAGATACAGGAAATCTTTCCTACCACAATCCATCACTTTATATAATAACTCTCTCACCTCTGCCTGACAGAGAACTCTGGTCTCTCTCCTGTTTTGTTGTATATATTATTATTGTTATAGTATATTTTGCATATTTTGTTTTGTTGTATATATCATTATTGTTTATTGTTTATAGCACACTGTGCACTGTATATATACACTATGTTTATATTGGATTTTATTTATGTTATGTACGAAGTACATCAACAGATGGGTCGACATTCATGAGTTCACCCTCAAGTAGGGCTGCACGATTCTGGAAAAAATGTGAATCACGATTTTTTTGCTTAGAATTGAGATCACGATTCTCTGGCACGATTTTTTTCACAAAATGTTTATTGCACTGATGAACTTGAACAAAACAAAAAAAAAAAACATGATAGTATGGCAGATACTACTATGCCTCTGCCAAAGCAATGTTTTTTTGTTCATTTCAAGTTCTATCATTGGATGAGAAATTATTTTTACACAAATAAAAAAAATAAAAAATTAGTCTCCCAAGATGAGAGGGCATCCTTTTATACCTCATGTTGTGCAGTGTTTATTGGGGCCGTATCTTAAGCTAGGTGATATGTGATAGCTGCTGTGATCGGCTTTCTAAAACGGAGGCATAATTTTCTTCCTTTTCCAAAAGCCACCTCAGAGGTAGAGGTAAACATGTGACGTGACGTGAAGCCCGACGTTGGGCTGTGAGCAGTTGACAACGAATTTGTCTTCAAAATCCGAGCTTTACATTACACCCCATTGGAGTTTAGAGATGGGTTCTTAGCGGGGGGCTTTTAATTTGAAAGTAGCGACCGTTCCTAGATTGTGGCTACAACAACAAGCTAACACAACCATACAGCTAGAGATCCAGGAGACGCTAGCATCTCCTTATCTCAGCGGCTGTCCAGTTGCTCATCTAGCAGGCGAGGCGGAAATAAGTGTACCCTCCGAGGCGGGAAATCGGCGGACCAAAACAGACCCCCAATTTGCCGCCCTCTGTCTAAATCCGCGGACCTAGCTGCCAAAAGGACGGGCAGATTGGCGGCTTGCTGCCCCGTCTAAAAACGGCTTCTCACTCACTCCTTCCATACACTTAACTGCAGGCGGGCTTCCGCCACTGAATCACATGTTGTAAAGACGCTTTACCACAGGTTGAGGGCGGAGGCAGCGGCAGTGCTGCGTTTGGGGGCGCTTCAAAAAATCCGGGAGGAAAATAGGAGCATTTGTTTGTGATTCAGCTCGAGATATAAAATGCTTCAGAATCGCTGTGTGTAGATATGAGATCACGTGTATGTGTGAATCGAGATCGCGATTTTTTAACGATTTTTTGTGCAGCCCTACCCTCAAGACACCTTTAGATGTAAAGGAAACTACATGTTAGAGCTAATAAAGGACAGTGGCACTGGGCCTGATAATGTCAGGCCCAGTGCCACATCACGTCACTTATAATCTTTTCAGTAATGTTAAATGGTACTGTCATGTAAAATAGTAATATACTATGTATAGTATATTATGCAGTAGCATAGAAGGAAAACCTTTTATTCTCACGAATGTATTTTTGTCGATGACCAGGCGTGCCTTCTTCTTTACGTATGATTTCCAGTCAGTGTGGACATTCCCACCCTGATCTGCCTGATCAGATTCAATATGTACAAGTTTTGCCCTCTCTGTTTAACAAAATTCTGATGTGTTTTCTTGTTAATGTCGTTGTGTTTTTGGAATTTGCAATCCTGTTTCCAACTTGCTGTTGTGATTTGTGCTCGTCGGCCACCGTACCTGAATGCCACATCTGAGGAAAACAAATTTAGGTAAGCTCTGCAGGAAGCGGTAGAGGCTGCATTGCTGTGCCTACAGTTAGAAAGATAAAAAGCTTCAGAACACAAGTTAATCAAAGTTCTGAGTGATTTTAAATCAGAATGAATCACTCTTAAAGGACAGACATGTTGTTAGAACTTGTATAATTTAATACTTTATGAAGGAAATTATAATAATGAAGATGATGATAATAAATTACATCTATTATCTTTTTGTTTTGTGTGGATAAAGAAAGGCGATTACCTCTCGCCCTCTATCAGCCAGCTGCCCCTGTAGAGATCCTCCTTTACCAGCTGCTCCACCAGCACCACGGGACTTCAGGGTCGTCCAGCAGAGTGGCTCCAACAGTCTGGTTGTTTTCGTTCAGTGTGGCTCCATCTACATCACCAGCGTCCAGATCTTCACCCTCCAGACCTGCTTTGTCCATTGTCCTGAGGTCTACAGCTCCACATGTCTCCTGCCCCGAGGCAGCCCACCTGAGGTCTCACTTTCCCTCCTCACCAGCCTCCAGACCGTCTTCCTAAGACGTCGACTCTTATGCCTTGTTTTGTCTCTTGTAAAGTTAATTTTTGTTCATGATAACTTTCTGTGTCTCGTGTCTGCATCTGGCTCCTCTACTCTGCACTAAGAACATCAGTGTGACACAAACTTGAATTCAGAAAGTGTATAGTTCAGCGAGAGACAGAAGACTTAAAAGCCAAAAGCCATCTGAGACAGAGTCTCAGATGGTTTTTGGTCGTCAGAGACAGCTTGACTAAATAAAAGTCTGCAGACAGACGCAGAGCTTGACTTGTTGTGCAATCGGCTAAGAAGCGATACAGGGACAAAGTGGAGGCTTAGCTGTGTGACTGCAACAGTGAACTCAGAACAGAAAAGCAGCTGGTCCAGATGGCATCCCTTCACTGAAAGTGTAACATGCAGTTGTTCATTCAAACTAATAAATGCCATTTGAAACAGGATAAAATTATTGATTTGATCGTGAAAGTCATTCTTTTTGCATTTAGAGTCATCAAGTTTGATTTATACTGAACTAAATATACGTCCAAAGGACCCAAAACAATGTTTTTGATTTCTCTCAATTTGTTTTTTTTTTCTTCATGGCCTGCAGGTAATATTTTTAGTTTGAGTCGAATGTGAATTGCGCATGCACGTTGCACACTGCACAGTAAGAGCACATGTCAAGTCCCGTAGTTCTCTTTCAGCGTGCTGGCCAAGATGCACCATTTGACATCGCGGATATCGTCTACTAAAGTAGCAAAACAGTTGCTGATAATTAAAGTTTTAGTGTTCTGGTCCAGGGTTACTCACATATTGACCAGACAATATCTGCCCTCTTTTAGATTAGGCAGTCGGCCTTCATTTGTTTTAGTGTTAAATATGTTGCATATGGTTCATATGTTAAAGATGAATAAATACATTTAAAGTGATCTGTTGGCCAAGTGTCTTTTAACGCGCCTTGTGGACTGTGGCGCAAAGATTCTTGGGTATTCTGTTGGAGTTGGTGTAATTATGGTTTGTGTATGTGTTTGTGAATAAGATGATGTGTAAGACAGTTGAGGGTTAATTCACATCCTTGTTCTGTGGTTAAATTGTGTCGAGTTAACAAAGATGATAAAATGTTGGTACCGTGAGTATAGGGGTGTTTGCCAGGAGAGACTTCCCGTACGGTCACAGTTGATGTATATTAATATATCTGGTGAATCTCTGGCTAGAGACTCCTAATATTTACTCTGTGTACTTCTTGTGGCCTAACTGCTATAGTCTTTTTTTATGGAGTTTATGAAATGGAAAATAGAAGTTATTTTTGAAGTAAAGTCAAATATAATGTGAAAAATAGTTTGGTTATATGTAAATGAATAAAGTGGTGTCAATGCAAACATTAATTCATGTTAATGTAGTTAAAAGTGAATATATTAGGTTGGTTAAATTTCAATTTATTAGTTTGGTTCAATAACTAAAATGTTAAGAAAATCATTTGGATGATGGCAAAGAATTAAGGTTGGGTCAAGTGCAGTATTATTGTTTACATCAACATAAAATAATCAGGTCATAAGAAGTAACTCAATTTAGATTCTGTGAAGTCAAATATTTTAGATGTGATATCTGGACATCATTTTTTTAGATTTGAGCAAGGTTATTCTTTTTTCAGTGTTGGAGGGTGCTACCTGGATCACTGTACTCCCTTCAGTTTGCCTATCATCCCAACAGGAGTACTGATGACGCTGTATCACATGTCCTCCATTCTACCCTCTCCCAACTGGACACTGACAAGTGGAACTATGTTCGTTTGCTGTTCATTGCTTACAGCTCAGCATTTACCACCATAGTTCCCCTCAGACTGGTCGTCAAACTCAGGGATCTGGGGATGAGCTCTTCACTCTGCTCCTGGGTCTTGTACTTTCTGACCGGCAGACCACAGGTGGTAAAGATTGTAAATTGCTCCTCCAGCACTCGCACCCTCAACACTGGTGCTCCCCAAGGCTGCATCCTGAGCTCCCTATTCTACTCCCGGTACACCCATGACTGTGCAACCACACACAGCTGCAATATCATCGTGAAATTTGTGGATGACACAGTAATGATTGGCCTGAGCTCCAACAACATGGAGACAGCTTATTTGAAGGTGTTGGAGTTGCTGACCAAGACCAACCACCTGGATCGGAATGTCACCAAGACCAAGGAGATGGTGGTAGATTTCAGGAGGGAGAAGCAGAGGTCCAATTACGCACCACTAAAGACCTATGTGACACTGGTGGATAAGGTGAACAGCTATAGGTGCCTCGGAGGTCATGTCTCTGAGGACCTGACATGGACAACTCACATCACCTCACTAATGAAGAAGGCTAGGTAGCGCCTGTATCACCTCGGACATCTGAGGAAATTTAAGATATCTATTGGGCTGCAGAAAACCTTTTCTGCCGCTATCCAGTCCGTCATCTCTAGAAGCATCACCGCCTGGCACGGCAACTGCAGCATCCAGGACCGGAAATCTCTTCAGAGAGTGATCCCATGTTTTAAGTGCATCACTAGAAATTTGATGCCCTGCCTTCAGGACATTTACACCAGGTGGTGCAGGTCCAGAGCGACCAGGATCATGACGGACATTCACCACCCTAACCCTGAACTGTTTGTGAAGCTGCCTTCTGGCAAGGGTCTACACAGTGTCATAGCCGGGACTGAGCATCTGAAGAGGAGCTTCTTCCTTCAGGCTATTGGGACAATAAACTCTCATAAACCAACATAACACACACTCAGCACACACCATATATCACACATGTATACACACCCTGCTTCTTTGCACACGGTCTTCTTATTCATTTTCTGTACAGCTTTGTATTTGTCTTTTATTTGTATCTAATTCTTGTTCATAATATGTTTATATATATATTGCTTTTTAAATTTATGTTTGTTATTTACTTCTATTTTTCAGTTTTATTTTCTTATTTACATGTTTTTTCTGATTGCACTATAGAGTGGTTGCAATTTAATTTCACTGCTGCTGTACTTGTATAATTGCATGTGGCAATTAAACATTAGAATCTTGGATCTTGAATCTATGTCTTGTGTTGTTGCACTTGCTTAATGTTTGGCTGTTTTTAATCACAAGCCAAGTCAGCCCATTTCTACTGTGGTTTAGCTGGTAGCATGTTACAACCAGGTGTTGTTGTCTCTGGTTCAGTTCACGTTCTAAAAATGATGATCCTCTGGACCTTTGCTTGAAGAATATTTCTCTGACTTTCTCTGGACCATTTTTTCTCTGAATCCTGCCACTCTGCATCACTGCGTATGACCGGAGTCTTCCACAGGGCCAGGTGATGTTTTGCTAAAGCTGTTAGGGAGCTGTTGGAACAAGAATGGCTGAGAAAGTGCAGCCAAAGTTACAAATGCTAACATGCCAGCTTGACAGTGGTGAGTACTAACAGTAGCCATGTTTGTTGTACACATTCATGATGATGATGTCAGCTGTTCTCTTATGTGAGCGAGACATGAGGTGGTTGGGTATGGTTAGCATTGACGATGTGCTGCGTTCACTGTCCACAACCTCTGAGCTGCTCTTCAGCAGCTTGATAACTCAGGAACACAAAGCACACAGGCCCTGAGCCTCAGAACCATGAGCAGCAGCAGCAGTGACAGACTGTCGTTCAGCCGCTAAACAAGTAGCCCAAAGTACACAAACAGACCGTCTGAGCCAATGAAAGAGCTGCTGCAGCAGCAACACACTCCTGTAGCAGTTAATGTTAGCATAAAGCACACACCTGAGAAAGTGTGGCTCTTACTGACCCCAACTTTAACACATATTGTTCAAACTACCATGAAATGTGAAAATGAAATGTGCTGAAAGGTGTTAAACAACAAGTGCTGCTGGAAGTGTTTTCATTCAGAGCACATCAGTGTTGTGAGGGACGGATGGACTTTATTCAGCAGCAGGACGTTGGGCTGTAAATATTTGATGATGTTTGATATCATTTTATTGAAATATTCTGAAGTATGTTTGTTGTTTTACTGATTCATCTGGATTATGTTTGAGTTTGTAATTGAACTATTTTCCTCTTTATTTTATCATTATGTTTGAGTTTGTCTGCTTTTTCCTCTCTGTGTGAAACAACAATAAACCTGCTGGAATATCTGATCAAAATATAAATAAATAGAAAATGAAATAAATCCCTCAGTTCAGTGTGTTTGTGACTGTGGCTGAGATGGAGGTGAAACATGTGAACCTGGGCTGTGGTTTACTGCTCTCTTCCTGTCACAAACACTGTTTGACGTCTGTTTATCTGTTGGTTTTTGTTCAGGCTGCTCAAATCATTTCTCACTGTGGGGAACTTTCTTATAACACTCACAGTAGTAGGTGGCTGAATGAAGGAGTGTAACTTTCTGGATCTTCAACTCACAGCTGTTCTGATTATTCACAACCAGGAAATCATTTTTCTGAGGATGATTGTACCTGTGCTCTATTCTACAACTCCTCTTGTCAATACGCAGAATTCTTTTGAATGTTTCTGTGTCTTTCTTCTGGATCCAGTAAACATTATTACTGTTGTCACACTGGTCAGTTCCTCGACAGCTGAAGGAGACGTCTCCATCAACTCTCCTGGTCAATGTTAAGTCCTTCTGAATCAGCTGTGCTGCCATGACAACCAGCGCTGTAGAGAAGCAGACAGATAGATGAAGGTCAGTGTGACAGTTGTTGTTCCAGGTGGACTTTGTTGGCTCCTGATTGGCTGGAAACACTCACCTGAACACAGACAACACAGAGCAGCAGCTGGGAGGAAAAGCATTTTGTGCAGTGGTGTTTCCTCTGGTGAACCTGGGGAGAAGTGGCGCTCTGACGCAGCTGAGGCCAAACCAGGACGCGCTACCAGATCAGACGAGGGCCACGTGGTTTCTAACAGGTCCTCAGAGCTCCCATCAGCCCCTGCGGCTCACAGATAAGACCACAGCTGCCGATCGATAGCTCGGCTGAAGCTGCCGTGTGATAGAAATAGAAACCCACATTCATGTGAGCAGCAACACATTCAGGTTGGTGGTGAATTTAGTAGCACAGACTGTTATCTGTTGTTGAACAGCTGTGATGAAAAGACAAAAGGACAAATCCACAAAACTCCTCCACTGTGATTTGAAGCCCTAAACGTCCCCTTACATTTCTGTCATTTCACTGAATCATTTCATTTCTATGACACATCAAATCTTTTCCACACACAGTGTCACATCTTTATTGTGTCTCCTGTTGTTCAGTCTCTTCATTAAAGCTACAGGATGTTTCACTGAGAGAAAGATTCAAAGCCAAGACTCCATCAAATGGAACATTTCAACATGTCTGCTGCATCATTTTACACACATTTCCACAAAACCCAGCCTGACACATTTGGTATTGTTGTAAAATCAGCAGGACCACATCATTTGTCTCTGTCCATCAAAAGTGTCCAATAAGAGGAAATATCAAAATAGAAACTATAGAAGAGCAATTCAACTCCAACTTACAAGGCAAAGAGTACAAGTACACACAGTACCCACCAGCAGAGATGTACTTCAACTAATACTGCAGTACTGTGAAGTGACACAGTGCTGTGATTAGTTGGACTTCTATAGTTATAGTTAGTATAGTACATGTCAGAGTAATATGACACCATCTACTGTAATAGGCAGCAGCTGAATAATATAGTAATAATATAGTTCATAATATAGTTGCAGTAAAAAAAGTATTTGAAGTATTTTTAGAAGTAGTACCAACAATAATACCAGTAATACTCCTCATTTACTGCTGTGTGTTTTTTATCCACTAGATGTCACTGTGGGTTTGTGGCCAGTAAAATAAGAGGGCGGAGCGTCATGGTGTTGTCATGGCGACCGTCATCAGCATCACGTGGATGTCCCTGCACTTCCCGTGACTGGCCACAGGGTGGTGGTGTTTCTCTGAGATGTTTAATGTCAGCACTAGCAGCAAACACAGAAATCCAGCATGTGATCAGCTTTAGTTTGAAATGTGTCACACAGCCGTGGTGGAAGAGCTGATTTATTGGTGTGACAGCGATCTAACAGCGTAAAAATACATGTAATGTCACACATGTGTTGTCTGCTGAGACAGCTGCAACATGTAGTCATTCTTCCAACAGTGGTTCATGGTGAAAATGATCTAAGTGTTCAGAGTTAGAACACACAGAACAGAACAAACATCCCTTCAGATAATATGAAATGTATCATAACTGTTCTTTCAGCTTCTTAAAGGAACACACTGACATTTGTCTGCTTTGGTTTGACGCTGTTATTCCATTTAAAGCAGATTTCAATCAGGAGAGACGAGTGAATGAAGTAAAGATCATGTTTTTGACAGCAGATGATATGTGATCAGTGAGTCTGCTCACAAAGTCTTTGTCACTTTGACTCTACAGGGAGATTTTGGCATCGAGGGGCGTCTGAATAGCAGCAAGAAAATACAGTATATTCCAAATAACATAATATGGTGGTAAATATATATATATATATGTGTCATATTATAAAATAGTAGTTTGTATGCGAATTTGACAAGGGCCAAATTGTGATGGCTAGACGACTGGGTCAGAGCTTCTCTAAAACTGCAGCTCTTGTGGGGTGTTCCCATTCCACAGTGGTCCAAGGAAGGCACAGTGGTGAACCTGCGACAGAGTCGTGGACATCCAAGGCTCATTGATGCACATGGGGAGCGAAGGCTTTGCCCGTGTGGTCCGATCCAACAGACGAGCTGCTGTAGCTATAATTACTGAAGAGGATAATGCTGGTTCTGACAGAAAGGTGTCAGGATACACAGTGCATCACAGTTTGTTGGATATGGGGCTGCATAGCCACGGACCAGTCAGGGTGCCCATGCTGACCCCTGTCCACCGCCGAATATGCCAACAATGGGCATGTGAGAATCAGAACTGGACCACGGAGCAATGGAAGAAGGTTATCAAATGGGTTATAAATTTGATTGATAAATCCAACAGTACACTACCTCACACGGGGCACCATAATACTACACTGCATCAGACAAGGCACAATTATTTAGTACCGATGGAGCATTAAAAGGATTATTATTTACAATGACAAGCCTTGAAGATGGGAAATGATAACCAATTCAATTATTCAGTGTCATCAAACGGTACTAAACTAATTGTAAATCTGATTAATAATTGACTTAATAATCACAACCATAACAGCTATAATGGCTGAAGGATGTTGAAGTTCTTGACAGCAGGGGTTGGCAACATTCGCTCTTGTACAATATTAAATGGACAGCAAGAAGGTTCAACAGAGCAGAGGTTCTGACTGACAGTGTGTTTGGATCAGGTCTGCAGTGTGTCCGACAGAATCAGAAGGGGGATCGGACTGATCTGGGTGTCGTTTCCCACCTCTCCTAAGCCTTCACAAAAGGGCAACGTCTCACCCTGATGGCTGTGAGGGCAATGACTGAGCTGCTCTCTCTTGTTAATTAGGAGCCAGTCTCCACACCTGCAACAGGTGATCTGAATACACTGCAATCAGTCCAGAGGGAGTGAGAGGTTCAGCCCAATGAAAGAGAAGTACGACAAACAAACACACACACACAGACAGACACAAACACACACACACACACTTCCCTCTCCTGAGCCTCCACCTCAGCTCCTTCAAGTTACACTCATGAACCACCCATAGATCCCTACCTGTGTCCACCAGGACAGTTCTGTAATTCACTGGACCGACCCACTCAACAATGTGATACAGAGGGATCCACCATGGGCCAAGCTTAGCTGTAGTATTTGACTTGACAGCAGCTGTACATTTTTCAGATCAGGCTTGGACCTGAGACGAGGCTCCACAGCTCTCGTTAAAGGTCCCTTCAAATTTGATGGAAAAGCACTTTGAGTTGCTGACAATGAACAAGAATATTTTTTTCCATGATTGAGCTCCTCCAACCAGTCAGTGTAACAGACACATCCTCAGCAGACATGAACCACTGAGGCGTCAGAACAGAAAACACTCACATGTGTTGTTGTGGAGGCCGCTAACAAAGGAGCCTTTTGTCATTTCTATATGAGGACTTGTTGGCTCTCATCAACACAAAATGTGAACTGCGAAGAGAACCTTTGATGGCTGAAATCACCATTAATAAAGTCCATGGACGTGAGCTCCAGGTGGGGGGTCACTGTTGGTCTCTGGGCTCAGTTCAACTTTATGTGGGTGGAGGGCTCAGTGGAAAAAAGGCTTCCAGACAACAAGAGAAAAGACAAAGCAGTCCAGAGAGGGAGAGGAGTTGATGAGTGTGTACAGCAGCAGATATGAATCTGTTCTCAGTGGTTATTAGGACTCATAAAAAAAACTGTTGAGAGCCAACCAGCACTTCCTTTCCTGCAGCAGACGGGCTGTGTGGGTTTCTGCTCTGCAGCCTCCTCACCGTTAGCTGCACTTTTTCACATGAACAACACAATGACAGTTACAACAGTTACAGCGCTCAGTACTCACTGTCTCAGCTTCCATCTGTCTTATTCACCTGGGAGACAGACACAACATCATATAAATAGTACATATAATAGATAAATCATGCATAAAATATTTAGTGAATGTAACAGCTAACACATGAAAACATGTGATATACTTACAAAACTACAGAAACATCCAGTGTGCATGAAATATACTTAAATTTGTTTTGAGGAACGGGCCAAAGAAATGTTTAATTTTCAAACAAAAGAAAAAATCATTAAAAAGAACAAAGTCCCCATTTACTGTATATCAGTGTGTGTATAAAGGTTCATTTTCTCATATTTCACTCGATTCATTTATTTAATAATCTAAAACACAATTTGATCAAACTGTTGATATATGTAAAAATAATGTGTAGTGATATATCCTTATTATGTATGATGATACATGAGTTGTACACCATGATGAATAAGCAATGATAATTTTTCTCATATTAAGTTACAGCTAAAGAAAATAAACAATTGTTAATTGTTGGTGTTTCTGAAATCTGCTATACTCTCATAAATTTCTCCTGTAAAAAATAAAATTTAAGAGAAATTCAAACTTTTCTTCCTCAAAGTGTTTAAATGAACACGAGACAATTTGCAGCAGTGACTCCTCGACTGTAACATTTACAGGAACATGTCGTTCATCTGTTCTCATCGATCAGAGCGACAGAACACAAACCACTCAGACAGAAGCACAAACCACAGAGACAAACAAGTCGTCTTGTTGTTTAGTGAAGCTGAAGTGGAGCGTCCATGTTGGTTCGCCTCAGGTCTCATAATGAGGTTCCAGCTGATCAGAGAGCTGCTGTCAGAGCCGTCAGAGTCGTGTGTCCGTCTCAATCAGTGGTCAGTTTCCAACAGTTCACCTGGTTAACCCCACTGAGCCACTGATCTCCTGTCAGTCAGCTTCTGTCTTCAGATTGTATCAGTGCAGCTGTCTGTGCTTCACTCACACAGCTCCAAATGTGACATGTTACTGTGGCATGAAGCCTGTTTTTAAGTTTCAGTGCTGTTTTCCTCTGACGTACAAACTCAACTACACTCATGTATTGTGTGAAGGTGTGAAACTGCTGTCAAAACACACTGAATGATTCTGTTGTAAAAGCTGTGAGAGTTAAATTATATTTTATCAGTTGATAAAAAATAAACGCAGCCATCATTCAGCCAACATTCAAACTGAAGGCGACTGATGAAGCTGCTGTGTGATCATTTTATAGCAGTTGTAGCTTGAAAGCAGCTCGCTCTGCTGTTTGTTCATGTGTGTAAACAACAGTGTCATCAGCGTAGAGTTTGACATCCACACTGACACAATTATAAAAGGGGCTCAGCACTGAACCTGGTGGCACAGCCACACCTACTGACTTGTATATAATAGCTATATGTTTCTGTTTGCTTCTCTTTCTTTAGCTTTGTTGTCCTTGTTTAGCTGTATGCTAATATTCACATCTTCCTCTACATTTGTTCTTGCTGCTGTGTGAAAGTATATTGAGAGCTAATTACAACCAGAGTCAAATGACTTGTAGGCGTCAACATACATGGTCCATGAAGTTGATTCTGTTTCTGATGATTTGCTCTGAAGACAAACTGAAATCCATAAAAACAAGACTGTTTCTAAAACACACACTGTGATTTCTCACTTTATTGAGAATGTTACACTGAAAGAATTGAACAAAGCTGCCACACTCTGCATAATGTATTAAAAAGAAAGACAAGGAGAGAAAAATACTAAACAATCAAATATCTAGCAGACAGCTAATGATTCAGCTTGAGACGAACTGATGAGATTTGATGGTGAGAAAAGGCGAGCAGAAAACAGTCAGTCAGCATGTGAGCAGTTGGTGGACGGTCCCTTGTTTCAGAGGATCCTCAGCAGAGAGAGTCCACAGCAGTACACCAGACTCTTCACTATCAGCACTGTGTAGAGCACACAGAGCAGCTTCACCTGGTACTGAGACGGCCCATGAACCTGTGGTGGAGTTGATGGTGCAAGAGCTGCAACCTCTGAAAAGAGACCAAAAGAAATGTCAGTCCTCTGCTCCTCTGCTCTCTTTGACAGCGTCTCCACATGAAGCTGAATCACTGCTGAACACAGTCACCAAGCCTTCATTACCTTGTTCTGTTTGGGCCTCCACTGTGCCCCCCTCGTGCTGGACGGAGCAGCGGTATTTATATGTGAAAGTAGCGTTCCTGTCAACCAGCAAGATGGCGGCGGTGCGTCCCGACTCTCTGAGCTCCAGCTGCTCTCCGTCAGCAGGGACCCACTTCTCCTGATCCTGCCTTCGTCTTTCCCAGGAGAAGCGGACCAGAGGAGGAAACATGGCTGAGGCCACACACAGCAGGGAGCTCCTCCCCTCCAGGTGGGCTCTGGATGCTGCTGGGTACACGCTCACCACGGGCTTCACTACCTGCTCATCTGAAGCTTGACAGCAGCAACAAGCAGCACAGACACACATTGACACAGTCAACAGCAGCTTCCAGCACTGCACTGCATTCAGTGTGATCCTGGAAACTACATGGACTCTGATCACTAAACTACTCATCAATACAGCACAAAGTTCAACACATAGACTGGATTCACCTTATATGTGGAATATCTGACGACCCAAAATAATTTGATATAATATAATTATTATTGTGTGGTATAATGTAATATATAATAATTTTATCTGAGGATTCAAAGATTTACGACGGTCACAAGCTGTAAAGAAATCGGTTAAGCAATAATTTTATACATTATTTTCTCACAATTATGTACAGTTATACACAATTACAATAATATGTTAAAATTTGTGTTTGACAAACTTATTTAATGAAGGAAGGTCAGATTTGATCGTTCCTTGACAGGAACTTCACATATTAAATTCAATTTGATAATATAATATAATATAATATAATAAAATCAGATTCATGGAAATCAGTGTCTAATACACATTTTTTACAGTCAGACATCACACATTTTTTTATTTAAAATATTTTGAATTATGATAGTATTTTTTGCTTTTAAATTATGTGCTAAGTTATATATAGATATAGCATTTAAATATTCAGTCTAACAACATTGAAAAACACATTTGCATGTGGTATTATACATATATTATATCATATTTTAGATATAAAGATTTTTACATTTTATCATAAATATGTAATATTATGTCTGTTTGCCTTCATTTGTACATATATCTTACATTCAAAGACATGTTATATAAAATACAACTGTCACGAAATCAATTTAAGCATTCAAGAATGACTTATTGTTATCCTATACAACATATTTAAATTGATATATTTTTCAAATACATAATCTAACAACTAAAGGAAAATGAAGCTTTGTTCTTACCTGTAACAAACAGTTTAGTTCCAGAGCCAAAGATGTCGTATCCACGTCCTCCCACAGTGAGACAGAGTAATACAAAAACCTGTGTGCTGTTGAACGTGTCGGCTGAGGTGAACGAGTCCAATTGATGAAGCAGGATCATGTTTCAGCTCCATGATGTGTTTCTTCACACTTCATTCATTGACTTTGTTAATTCTGACTTTTTGTCTCGCTCCACCAGCAGGTCGATAAGTTTAGTTCAGACTGAAATATGTTCATGCATTAATTATATTTTGCATTTTAATCTGGATTATCTGTTTTCATGGGGTTAGTACTTGTATTATTTTCCCTTCATCTTCTTTCCTCATTATGTGGAATATCTGATCAAAATATAAATAAATAGAATATGAAATAAATCCCTCAGTTCAGTGTGTTTGTGACTGTGGCTGAGATGGAGGTGAAACATGTGAACCTGGGCTGTGGTTTACTGCTCTCTTCCTGTCACAAACACTGTTTGACGTCTGTTCATCTCTTGGTTTTTGTTCAGGCTGCTCGCATCATTTCTCACTGTGGGCTGCCTTTTCCCAACAGCCGCAGAAGTAGGTGGCTGCATGAAGGAGTTTAACTCTCTGGATCTCAAATTCACAGTCATTTGTTTTATTTGCAACTGAGAAATCATCTTTCTGAGGATGATCAAAACTTTCATCTATTTTACAGCTCCTCCTGTCAACATCAAGAACCAGTCTGAAGGTTTCTGTGTCTTTGATCTGGTACCAGTACAGATGATCATTGTTGTCACACTTGTCACTTTGACATCTGAAGGAGACGCTTTCACCAACTCTCCTGGTCACTGATAACTGGTCCTGAATCAGATGTGCTGCCATGGCAACCAGCGCTGTAGAGAAGCAGACAGATAGATGAAGGTCAGTGTGACAGTGTTTGTTCCAGGTGGACTTTGTTGGCTCCTGATTGGCTGGAAACACTCACCTGAACACAGACAGCACAGAGCAGCAGCTGGGAGGAAAAGCATTTTGTGCAGTGGTGTTTCCTCTGGTGAACCTGGGGAGAAGTGGCGCTCTGACGCAGCTGAGGCCAAACCAGGACGAGCTGCCAGATCAGACGAGGGCCACGTGGTTTCTAACAGGTCCTCAGAGCTCCCATCAGCCCCTGCGGCTCACAGATAAGGCCGCTGTCTGACAATAGGCCTTTTTCAAAGCACTTTGACTTCTATTGATTGATCGCTCATGGTCCTTGTATTACAACAATCTGCAGTAATGACTTTAAAGGCCTCTTAATGATAAAATTCTACTTCTTAGAGACAAAATTCATCATGTTCTGACCTCAGATGTTATCAAATTAGCTTTTAACACAGAACCCTCAGAAACAGCTGTGAATTGCCATTGATCTTCACCGGCTTATTTTCTTCATCTAAGCCATCACCTGATTCCAACTAAATTGCTTAAAGGAGTTCTACCTTTACTCAGTACTTCTATACTCAACATGATCAACCTGTCCCTTTTCACGGGATGTGTGCCATGGTCTTTTAAAGTAGCCCTGATTAAACCGCTGCTTAAAAAGCTGACACTTGATCCAGATGTTTAAACCAACTGTAGACCCGTAACTAACCTTGCCTTCTTCTGTAAGATTCTTGAGAAAAACAGTAGCCAATCAGCAGTGTGACTTTCAACATAACATAATTTCCAGTTCTTGTCTCTGTGCTAGTCTTGTTGGATCTTCGTGCAGCATTTGACACCATTAACCATCTCATCCTGTTACAAGGACCAGAACATTTAATTGGTATTAAAAGAACTGCATGGAGCTGGTTTAAGTCATATTCATCAGACTGATCTCAGACCACTCAGTTAACAATGAATGTATACCAAAGTCAGTCATGGGGTTCAACAAGGTTCTGTACTCAGACCAATACTATTCATTTTATATATGCTCCCTTTAGGGATTATCATTAGAAAACACTCCATTCATTGCCATTGTTTTGCAGGTGATACACACACAACATTGTTAAAATCAGGAACATCCGCTAACCCTAACCCACATGTTTTGTTCCCTCAAGGCTGGATTATTGTAATTCCCTTCTATCAGCTGCACTATTAATTATGTAAAGACTCTCCAGCTGATCCAGAATGATGCTGCACAAATACTGACAAGAACTCATATTAGAGAACACATTTCTCCGTTACTAGCCTCTCTGTACTGACTTCCTGTAAAATCCAGAATTGAATTTAAAATCCTCCTCCTTACATTAAAAGCCTTCAGTGGCCTGGAACCAGCATATCTTAAAGACGTAAGAGGCAGAAATCCTCTCTACGTTTAAGGGTAAACTTAAATCTTCCCTCTTTGATGAAGCCAATAGTTAGGGCCTGCACAGACTCTTAGCTATGCTGCTATAGGTTGAGGCTGATGGGGGATTTTTCCCATGATGCACTGAGCTCCTCTCTCTTTCTGTCTATCTGTACACACTCATGTCTCATTAATACATGTTACTGACATGGCTTGGTGCTCTCTCGTCTCGCAGGTTCCCATGTATGGATAACATTCTGCTTGACTTCTACTATCATCATCATCATCATCATCATCATCATCATCATTGTTGTCGTTGTTTAGTTGTTGTTATACTTTCAGTATTAATACTTATATCTTAATTAGTAAAGCTGTAGCTGTTGTACAAACCTCTCCCATCTCTCCCACTCCTTCTCTCTCTCTCTCTACCCACCCCATCGAGGCAGAACCACCATTGAGTCCGGTTCTGCTCAGGATATCTTTCTAATAAAAGGCACTTTTTTCACCACATTTGGTGCTTGTTCATGGGGGAAATGTTGGGTCTCTGTAAATACATAAATCAGGGGAATATAGTTCAGACCTGCTCAATTTGGAAAGTGTCATGAGACTTCTGTTGTGAATTGGCGCTGTACAATGACAGACTGAGTGTTACCACCAACATTAATGATGGATCACTTCTGGCCACTCATTTTTAAATTGCTTTTAATTCTTTTAACTCAGAATATAAAGTCAAACAGCAGCTGATTTAATATTTAATGTTTTCTGTCAGGTGACGCTCTAGTGAAAGACGAGTTGGTGAAAGCAGGTCATTGCTCTCCTCTGTGGTGGAAAAACTTATTAAGAAGTGAACAAATATACATGATTCACACAAGGTTGTCTTTGTGTGATTTAATAAAGTGGTAATATCAAAGCGTAAACAGAGGTAACCGATTTCAGCTGAAAGGCCTCATCCACCAAGCAAACCCTGGCAGAGACTGACAGAGTCACAGCACAGTCAGTTTAAAGCTCACTCAGGGAAACACTGAGCAAAGGAGATTTTCCCAAAACGATATCCAGCTGACCAGATGGCCTTGGATGAACCAACAAAACCTGATGTGTGTCCGGGGAGCACACTGGGAGTGTTTCCCTTCACTTCTCTGTGTCCGGCTCGGGATTATGCTGCTGGTGCTGACATTAAACATCACGGAGAAACACCACCACCCTGTGGTCAGTCACGGGAAGTGCAGGGACATCAACGTGATGCTGATGACGGTCGCCATGACAACACCATGACGCTCCGCCCTCTTATTTTACTGGCGACAAACCCACAGTGACATCTAGTGGATAAAAAACACACAGCAGTAAATGAGGAGTATTACTGGCATTATTGTTGGTACTACTTGTAAAAAATAAAGCTGTTCAACAACAGATAACAGTCTGTGCTACTAAATTTACAGAGGTGGCAAGTAACGAAGTAAAAATACTTCATTACTGTACTTGAGTAGATTTTTCAGGTATCTGTACTTTACTTGAGTATTTATTTTTCTGACGACTTTTTACTTTTACTCCCTACATTTAAACATTTTTTTTTGTACTTTCTACTCCTTACATCGTCAAAACAGGCGCCTTACTTTTTTTTTCTTTCTTTTCCTCCGCGGTTGAAGACATGACGTACGACGTAACTACCTAGAGAGGGAAAGTCAACTGCGGAGAGAAGCGCCATGAGTGGTTGTGTAAGAGAGAAAACTTGCAGCAGCGACATGGAGGAAGAAAGTGAACCAACCAGGGAACGATGACGCATCATATTCGGAGAAGCAAGACATTCCCCATTCATGACCTTATTTAAGAGAACTGTGTGAGGTTGTCGGCTCCAAGAATGATTCATGGCGAATGCGTTGTGTCCTGTGCCAACCTAAAAACTATGAGCTTCTGGCGTTGAAGAGCTCTCCGTCAAATCTGAATAAACACATCCAGGTAAGGTGTATTTTCAGTTGTTATCATTAGCTCATTTAGCATTTCTTGTAGGCCAGTTTACAACGTTAGCAATGCTATGGGAACACATTGTTTTGATACTATAGAGCTAACACTAGCTAGCGCTCGGTTAAAAAAAAAAACAACAACCCAATAATCCTCAATTAATTGTCGTTTTGCCACTATTGTGAGACGTTACTCTTCAGGGCTCTCTGCCAGAAAGCCCGTCTTGGGGAGGTTTAGGGGTTGAATGGTGATTTAGGTTAAAATAAATACATGTTCTGTTAGAAAAGGCTTTTAAGCCGAAAGGTCTGAAGGCTAACGTCCCCTGTGTGCCAGTAGTTGTTAATCATCTACATCAACTCCGCACAGAGACAATGTTAAACATTTATATAACAATTCTGTCAGGTGAAGCACTTTTCTCTTATCTTTGTGTACGTCTGTGTCTTATTTGTGTGTATTGTCACTCCTACAGAAAGCACGTGAGTCACTTGGAGAGATACAAAAACCTCACTGCACCTTCCTTGAGGAGGAAGTTGACCTCAGATGAAGGCCTGTCCAAGCAGCATAAACTGTAGGAAACCAAGCTAGAGTGCTACCTGGCCTGCCCGGATGATACATGGATGCCCTGAAAACTTTCCCAGCAGTCTGCAACGTGTCACTGAAGCTCAACACACCTCTACTGTAGTATAAAATAGTCATAGCAAGTAGATAATGGTCAGTATAAAATAACCACAGCTAGTAATAATAGTGACTAATGGTAACTGATAATAACTGTTATAATGACAAAAGTAAGAAACGAAGAGTAATAAGTGTGAAAGAGTTGCTGAAACATACTACTGGGCACCAGCTGACAGAAAAGTGCATCTACTGTTTAAAGCTGCTATAGTCAGATGATGTGAAGTGTGAAAATATAACAACAGATCTAAGAATTGAGTCATATAACCAAATATGTAACACTGTCATTTAGTTCAAAATATTGTGCAAAGAGTGATCAGATATAATGGGATGCATCAAGAAGGGGACTGAGTTATCAGAAAACCTGCAGGCCCAAAGGCCACGGTTTCTAAGAGCCAGCAATAAGGACACAGTGAGAGCTCCTTCATAAAAGACCAAAGCGAGGCGAGGAGCAACTGGTCAACATGCAGTTTGGCACGTACGCCAATCTTCGCGCAAGCGCAGCAGGTAATACGGGGTTTTTCCACTAGAGTACAGGGTTTTTCCACTAGAGGTACGGGGATTTTCCATAAGAAATATGGTATTTTTCCATCGAGAAATAACAGTGTCGGCAGAAATTAAGCAGACTAGTGATTGGTTAAAGCCATGTTGTCCGAACGGACACACCCACTTTTCTGTGTTTAAAAAAGGATGCTCGGGGCTTTGAACCTCGGGTCAGTTTGGTTTTTTCACGGATTTTGTCTGTGTCTGATCCCGCTCTTTTTTGCCGGCAAATAAAGTTCTATTGCACTCAGCCTTGAAGACTCCTGGTGACTTTTTGATCTTTGATATCTTTTGGACCAACCGAGAAAAGAGAAGTCTTTTTACGACACTACCTGCCTCAGCTGCCTGCGAGAGGCTTTTCAGCACTGCAGGACTGATTTTCAGACCCAAAAGTACATGCCTGGATTCGAAGAACTTTGAGAACCAGATCGGCTAAATAAACAATTTTGGGATTCCTGTAGAGATGAGTGAATATCTCACAAAGAAAAACAACTTGATTAAACTAGTTTCCATGTTGATCATAATGTTATAAGTTCTGTTGCTGAAATGGAAAACTGATTTGCACATTGGCGTAAATTAAGCCTGTCAAAACAAACATTTTTCTATATAAAGTGTAGGGCTGTAACGATACACGTATCGAAGCCGAAATCGCGACACTCAGATCCACGAACCTGTCTCGGGCTGTGAGAAGGCAGAATCGCGACACAACTTCCAGTCCAGATCAGCACTATGAGCTGTAAGTAACACCACATTAACACCGCAGCGGTCGTTCGCCAATTCTCCGCCGTTGTTCGTTCACACAGAGCGAAACGCCGCTGTAAAGACGAACCGCTGTGTAATTCACACAGAAAGCGCCGCTGCGGCTCCTAAAGAGACGTGACGGTACACGTCATGATGATGACATGTGTGTGTTTTCAAGGGGTTTCCCCTGTCAATCAAAACCCGACAGAGACTGTCTTTCGGGGTAAAGTTAACTGAAGTCTCTGTCCGGAGGGCTGACCGTCGCTGAGATTTTTTTTCATCATAAACACTTGGTGAGGTAAAGTTTTTTTTGCTGGTGACAGGCGCTGTTTATCGGGCAGAAATGTGACGAGGAGTCTGTAGGACGGGCGGGAGGAAGGACGTTTCTCCACGCACAGCTGCCATATTTTTCCTTGTTGCCAAAGACAGTTACAGTTACTACGTTACCTTTATTTGGTTCTGTAACGTTGCTTTGTGGGACATTTCTCTGTATTAAGTTGAGTGAGGGACCTGTGCAGTTAACAGATCATCAGATAGAAACGCCCTCCACAATACTGCACCTCTGATACTATCAGACAAGTATCATATACATAAGTTATTGAAATGTTACATATAATAATAATTTAAAAAATAAATAAATCGAGGTTTGTATCGAACCGTGGGTCAAAAATCGTGATACAAACCGAATTGTGGGTTTGGTGTATCGTTACAGCTCTAATAAAGTGTTAAAAGATACAAATTCTGTTAAAAGTAACATGTTAAGTATAGTATTGAGAGTACCAAAGCTGTTATAAAGCTGAATTATCTAGTTGCTCATGGAGGACCTCTGGTCACTTCAGTCTTGATTATTCTGTCTGAAATTTAACTTGCAGCAAACAGACCAGTGATTTATTTATTTTTCTCTGTACCAGAACTGTGCAGGTTGTTAATAAAGGGAAAAAAAAAAATCCTATTTTGTGTGCCAAGATCTTTTCGTTTCGTTGAGTTATCAAAAGACGTATTGTGTATCATTGATGGCTTAAGTACTTTTGTACTTAAGTACATTTCAGAGCCTGTACTTTTTTACTTTTACTTGAGCAAAGGAGCTAGTGTATCTATACTTATCTATACTTCTACTTAAGTACCAAATGTGAGTACTTTTGACACCTCTGTAAATTCACCACCAACCTGAATGTGTTGCTGCTCACATGAATGTGGGTTTCTATTTCTATCACACGGCAGCTTCAGCCGAGCCATCGATCGGCAGCGGCGGCCTTATCTGTGAGCCGCAGGGGCTGATGGGAGCTCTGAGGACCTGTTAGAAACCACGTGGCCCTCGTCTGATCTGGCAGCTCGTCCTGGTTTGGCCTCAGCTGCGTCAGAGCGCCACTTCTCCCCAGGTTCACCAGAGGAAACACCACTGCACAAAATGCTTTTCCTCCCAGCTGCTGCTCTGTGCTGTCTGTGTTCAGGTGAGTGTTTCCAGCCAATCAGGAGCCAACAAAGTCCACCTGGAACAAACACTGTCACACTGACCTTCATCTATCTGTCTGCTTCTCTACAGCGCTGGTTGCCATGGCAGCACAGCTGATTCAGGAGGATTTAACATCGACCAGGAGAGTTGGTGATAAAGTCTCATTCAGCTGTCGAGGAACTGACCAGTGTGACGTTGATAATAATGTTTACTGGATCCAGAAGAAAGACACAGAAACATTTAGAGACCTCCTGGGTATTGACAAGACCAGTTGTACCATAGCTGAGAGGTACGATCATCCTCAGAAAGATGATTTCTCAGCTGTGAATAATCAGAACGGCTGTGAGTTGGAGATCCAGAACGTAACACTCCTTCATTCAGCCACCTACTACTGCTACTGTGAGAAGAAAGATCCCCACAGTGAGAAATGATGCGAGCAGCCTGAACAAAAACCAACAGATGAACAGACGTCAAACAGTGTTTGTGACAGGAAGAGAGCAGTAAACCACAGCCCAGGTTCACATGTTTCACCTCCATCTCAGCCACAGTCACAAACACACTGAACTGAGGGATTTATTTCATATTCTATTTATTTATATTTTGATCAGATGTTCCAGCAGGTTTATTGTTGTTTCACACAGAGAGGAAAAAGGAGACAAACACAAACACAATGATAAAATAAAGAGGAAAATAATTCAAATACAAACTCGAACATAATCCAGATGAATCAGTAAGACAACAAACATACTTCAGAATATTTCAATAAAATGATATTAAACATAATCAAATATTTACAGCCCAACGTCCTGCTGCTGAATAAAGTCCATATACAGAACAGGTCACACAGGTGTCTACACTGTCACCTGCTGATGGACTCTGAATGACAGGACTTGTGCTTTCAGAGGTGGTTCTCTGCTGTGTGTCTGTCCCTAAACTGCTGGTTGAGGTGGTTGATCAGGGCTTGGTACTGTTGTGGAGTCTACAGAGCTGCTGGCCGGCTGGAGTTGATGTGTGCCTGAACTGCTTGTAGATGGTTGCTCATCATCTGTATCTTCCTCTTGGCCTCCTGCTCCTCCTTGGACTATCTCAGCATTGACCCTGCATTCATTTAGAAATATGAAGAAAAAGGGTCATTATAGAAAGAGACAAAATATTCAAATCTTAATCCGAAGAAAATTATAAACATTTAAAACTGAAAGCATGCAGCCAAGGAACTCTCCCCTGTTATTACTTATTCATCAACTATTTGATTAATCTAATCTAATCTAATATAAAAGCATAATAGAATGAGTTGCAATATTGCACACAATTCAACAATATATATCATTTATAAAGACATTTTATATTTATATCTTACCTACAGGAATAAGAGCAAAATGATACACCTTACACAAGACTACATTTCTGAGTCTTAAACATTTGTGGCAGGAAGTACATCATTGCATTTCCTCCCCAGAGGTAAGGGGAGGGGCTTAGAGGAAAATTAAGAACACCTGGGAGCTGGGTGAAGGGTAATGCCAGTTACACCAAGACAGCATGGAGGAAATCAGGAGGAAGCGAGGCGGAATAGGAGAAAACACCACACAGAGTCTGTAAAGGAGTACACAAGCTGGAAAGGACCAAAACAACCCCGGACTGTGTGCGAGGGCAGGCGGATGTCTTGAGGCGCGGCACTTGGAAGCAAAAAACTGTCTGGGCTGAAAACTACTACAGATAAGTGTCACAGGCCCCTGCCTGCTCCCGTCTGTGGTATGTGTTTTTGGATTTTGGATTTTACTTTTTGCCTTTGATTTGAACTTTGCTATTTGATTTTTACTTTGTCTGGCTCTTGGTTGATACTTTGCTTTTCATCCCTGTTTCGTCTGTTTTGGGTTCACATTCAGCTTTAAAATAAAGCTCACCTTTTGTTCATTACTGCTCTTGCTTCTTGTCCCCTGATTTACTGCGTTTGGGTCTAACCCCTTTCCCCTGAGTATCCCCGTTTACCCCAGAACCTGACAATAAGTGGTCACTGCCTGTTGCTCTCCAGGCTTCTTCCTCCCTCCTAAGTCACTGTCTTCACCTCTCTCATGGAAAAGGCAAAGCTACCAAACCCCTCACCCTGTTCCCTGTCTCCATCTGCACCATCAACTCAATGGTGAATGCGATCTTTGTTCTTTTATATGGACTGTGGACTTTGGGACTCATATTTTGCTCTCATATTTAAAATATGTTGATTTATTGCTTGATGGACCTTCTTATTTCCTGAATTGATTTAAGTGTTTTGATTCTTTGTTTGTTTGTGCCTGATCCTTAATTAACACTTCATTTCAGACGCTATGGTGATAAGTGTTTTATTTGATGTACCTGTCTTTAGTAGCTAGGGCCGTAGGCTAGCGGGATTCTGACGTTGTTAGTTAACAGATACTTTCAGATTTATATATTTGTTTCTTTTCACATTTAAAGAAAAGAACGACAGGTAGAATTTTTCCCCTGTCTAGCACCCAACTTATAACTTAAGGGTATCTGTTTCCAGCCCCTACGCTACACATTATTTTCCCATTTAATTGAATACAACTTAAATATGGTTATGAGAGCATTTTGTCTACAGAACTTTTTTCTATTTCACTGGCAGATATCGTCCATGCCTTTGCATACTGATATAAATGCAATCAAACACCAGTTCATTTTGTCATGTTGCTTCTGTCACATTCAGCTGTAGCTAAGCTAGCTGTAGCAGTAACACTAAGAGTCTGAGTTCTTCAGACTTCACATCATCAAGAGACGTTTTCTGTCCCACTGCACATCCAACACCTCACCTAATGTGTGTGAGAGACTGTAGCTACATTCTGCTGAATTCTACTGAATGACAATCCTAAAGATGGTCGTGGGTTTGTTATGTATCACAAACGTGAAAATATGTGTTCTCAAATGATACTATGCTAGGTACACTTTGTTAAATGCCTGGCTAAAGACTATTAATCACACACTACACAGTAATAAATGGTCTGAAGCAAGAGGAATTGTTAGCCGACCTTGTGCACTGACTGCTAACTGTTACTGAGAAAGTATTGACCACCGCCACGTCAAAATGAACCATAAACTAACATTACTGCTCAATATCTGAAGTAAAGTAACAGCTAGCTGGTGTCAGTTACTTGTAAAATGCATAGATGATGTTTAATAGTAAAATCTCAATTTAGCTTGCACCTAAGTTATCTGCAAGTGATGCACGGGCATCATCTCACAGCTTCTTCTTCTTTCTTCTTCTTTCTTTTCTCTGCTCCTGACTCCTGCTATCTTTTCAGGGCCATTTCCAAAAAAGTTGACAGCCTGCTGGGGAGCACCATTGTTACTTTCTTGAGCAAATATCTCTTGTTCTGCCTGTTTTGTGATATACATGCCTAACAACTGCCTAATATGTCTATACTGAAACAATATCGGCATTATAATCATTATGGCTATGATGATTTGTCATTAGGCTATTCTTGGTGCCCGTCAGCACTTGGTGCCCTACACACAGAGCGTGATACGAGTGGTGGGAGCAGCGGCGCTGAGGACATTTTAAAAGACAAATCTTTGACACATGTCAGCTCAGGACTTTGTCCTTCTAGCAGCGGCTCATTAGGACGCTCATCTTGTTGGACACATTTCATCAGTTTCCTGTGGATGTTTCTGCTTCCCAGAGGATGAACCCTGTGATGGAAATGTTGTACTTCATGAAGAGAGATGTGAACTGAAGTCTCACACAATGTAACTGTTTAACGTGACCTGTGACCTTGTTTTAGGTTGTTTTATGACCCTTTGTGTTGTTTTATGACCCATGTAAGGTACTGAATAACCACTGAAGGTTATCACTTCCTTCTCTGTGAATTATTCCTTTAAGTGCAGGAGGGCATAAATTACCCCACAACATCTTATAACAACAACAACAATGGCGGACTACATGCTTGTGTTCGTGCTGCGGAAGATATTGAGCCTTTCTTGTAACTTACTCTCCTTGTAGTTGAGTGTGAGTCGCAGCAGCAGTTCGACCTCATTATCAGACACACAAACAATTCTGGTTTCCTTGCACTAGCCATTTTCTTCTTCTTGTTGTTGTGTTTAGTTTCTTCTTCTACTGTCTGTTTGTATACAGCTCGCAAGCTTTATTCATATGCTCCCTTCTCTTCTTCTCTCTTTATTGCGCCGCCTATAGGCCTGGAATATGAACTACAGCGTTTTCAGTCGTTTTCAGTGGATCCATTTGGACGCGAATATTCTTGAAACGATGCTGAGAAAGACGGAGGAAAAAAGATCGTTTGGTCCGTGTGGACATGGTCTGAGTCTTCAGTTTGTAACAGAACTGTGTGTTTCTCTGTGAATGCTCCTCTTGTACAAGATTAAAACCTTGTTTGAACTTTGAGCTGACTCTGATCTCCTTCCTCCAGTTCTAAATTATCGCAGAATTATTTTAACAAGGCCTAACATTCATGGTGACCTCCTGACCTTTCCTCTAGCGCCACCATCAGGACAAAAGTGTCTCCAGACCGACACTACAGCATCTTCAAAGTTAACAACTTGTTTTAATCAACTGACTGAAAACTTTAAAGAATGAAACACTTTGTAAAACTTAAAGCTGCACAAATCAAGATGTGACATGAACAGAGGCTGAAATGACTTTGTGTCATCGAGGGCCGACTGTCACTGGAGGACCAGGAGGTTTCTACAAACTGATGCAGTCAGCAAACACACAGACAAACAAACAAAGAAACATGTCCACAAATTTCACATGATTAAGAAGTGTTTCACTGCTCTTGTTGAATGGGTAAACAACCTAGAACTCCCAGAATCCACTGCGCTGCACTGGACCAATAAAATGTCCCACTGGTGGGTGACTCACTGTGTCACTGCTGCTGCTGCTCATCATTCTGTGGCTCAGGGCCTGTGTGCTTTGTGTTCCTGAGTTATCAAGCTGCTGAAGAGCAGCTCAGAGGCTGTGGACAGTGAACGCAGCACATCGTCATCACTAACCATACATACTGACATCATCATCATGAATGTGAACGACAAACTTGGCTATTGTTAGTACTCATCACTGTCAAGCTATCATGTTAGCATTGGGAACTTTGGCTGAGCTTTCTCAGCCTTTCTTGTGCCACTAGCTCACTGACAGCTTTAATAAAACATCACCTGCCCTGTGGAAGACTCATACACAGTGATGCAGAGTGCAAAGGTCAGAGTGTGAGCAGACAGACAGGTACGTATGTAGACAGACAGGTAGCCTGTCCAATCATTTCATACGGGTCAAATAAAACCATTGGACGGCTTATTAGAGGCCTGCAGCAGCCACAGATACTGGATTTATTTTCTCTTATTTGTCAGAGCATTTGATTTATTGATTGCTGTCGGGATGTTCACAGATTTTCTATAAATGCAACAAAAAATGCTTCTAGAATAACTGACTGACCCGAGTTTGAACAGAAAGCATTCAGAATCCTGTCAGACTGACAGAATGGCAGGATTCAGAGGAACAATGGTCCAGAGAGAGTCAGAGAAAACTTCTTCATCAAAGCTCCACAAGATCATTTGTAACCTGCGTTATAGCAACAATATTTACACATTTGTATTTTGTGCGATTTGCCAACACAACTGTGCAAATACAAATTCCAGTTTTCTGTAACAATTTGTCAGATGTACTGAAATGTTACGTTTTAACTACAAACTAAACTCTGAAACAAGTGATTCACACAACACAGCTCTGCGTCTGTCTGCAGACTTTTATTTAGTGAAGCTGTCTCTGACGACTGAAAGCCAGTCTGAGACTCTGTCTTTGTCTTTTGTCTCTCACTCGCTCACTGTCTCTGTCTCTTTAATTTCCTGTCAGCGTCCTCTTCTGTCTCTTCACCTTTGTCATGATGTCCATTGAGGCTGCTGAGCCCAGTTCTGTTGCCAGGTCCGGCCCTGGACCTGAAGCCCTCCTCCTCCTGGTGGTCTGAAGCTGCTGTGACAGCTAGCAGAGCTAAGTCGTAGCTAACGTTAGCATCAGGTGGAGGCAGAGCGGCCGGAGGACATCAGAGGGAAAACCAGAAAACATTTGGTCCATAAAATATGATCCAGTTGGACTAAAGTCAGTGATATGGTGCTGTGTGTGATGTGCTGCTGTACAGAGTTCCACACTGTGATGCTACCCGCTCACAACAGTTACATAATGCAGAGACAAGTGATAGGAGGGCGGAGTGGCTGAGACAGAGACACCATTCACTCTGTTACTAATCACAGCAACATTAAAATGATTGTGTAACCCACAGAGATGGGGGACTCGAGTCACATGACTTGACTCGAGTCGGACTCGAGTCGCAAATTTGAGGACTTGAGACTTACTTGACTAACACTGATGAAAGACTCAAAATGACTTTGACTTGACACAGATGACTCGAAAGTCTTGGCTTTTCTTTCTTTCTTTCTTTCTTGTTGCCGCATATTGAGACATTAGTTTCGTTTTTGATACTTTGCCCTCTGCCACTGTATGACGCGGTGCATGCAAGAGTGGCACTGTGGCAGACAGGATCAGAGGAGGAGAGGCAGCATGGAGGGAGCTCTGAAAATCATCAAATTTGGATTCAAAGGTTATTTCATCCGTGGGTGATTTTGGCCGCCGTCTTGGTTTAAGCGTGTGTGTGTTTCAGATATAGCGTCCTCAGTGCACACAAAGCCATTATGTTAAATGTAGGTGCGCATTTACGCGCTCACAACCCAACATGATACCGTATCGGCACACATTCGGTGCTACACAATTGTTTTTTCGTGCACGTCCGCGACAGACCTGCTTCTCCCGCAGGTGTTGTGTCTGTGTCTCTCCTACTGTTTCTCACGGAGCTCTGCCCCGTTTGAAAGGAGAAGGAGGCTGTATGTGTGAAGATGTCACCTCCAAGATGTAGAATGTATTTTATAGAAGAGAAACACACATTTCAGGTCAGAACAGACATGTCCTGTGATTTTCAGCCTCCTTTTATAGAGTGGGAGGGGAACAATACCTGAGAGTAATATTCTCAGCTGTCAGGATGTGCAGTATGCTGCAGTCCCAGGGTTGATATTAATCTAATCTTATTCTTGTATTCATGGGTTTGAAAAAAAATTCTAAAATTGATCAACTATGCATTTACATCATATTATTGACTAACCACCCTCCTCTGTTTACTGTGTCTACAGATATGAACAATACATTCATACAAACTTCTTGTGACTTGTTCTTAGCAATGACTCGACTTGACTTGCTTTATTTTCATCACAGTTAACTTGCTTGAGACTTGAAGGTTAAGACTTGAGACTTGCTTATGACTTGCACGTATGTGACTTACTCCCACCTCTGGTAACCCACTCCATCTGCACCCACTGCCTCCCTCTACACCTCCTGGGACTCTGCACTGTGTTTCTGATGTGTGCTATCAAAGCAGGTTCTGGATTATAGTAGTATCTAAAGTATCTAAGTAGCATCTCCTCAACAGTTGAACTGTAAATAGTTTTATTATTGCACATTATCAGGCCCAGTGCCACTCTCCTTTATTAGCTCTAACATGTAGTTACCTTTACATCTAAAGGTGTCTTGAGGGTGAACTCATGAATGTCGACCCATCTGTTGATGATCACTGTGTAATGTTCATCCAAACTGTACAAATAGTTCACTGCAACATGACAATATCAGCTGCCTTCATTTACCTGAGACACCTTAGACATCATCACAACAGTTGCCCCCCTGAGAGATTTGGCAGGAGCTGCCACTGGAGCTGGTGGAGCTGTCAGAGTCAGGAAAACAAGAGGTTACAGAACCACAGCCACAGGAGACTGATTCAGCACAGGAACTGGAGACAGCTGCAGCTCAGCTCAGACAGGTTGCTGCAGAACAGGAACAGAGGACTGCTGCAAGGCAGAGCAGGAGGCCGGCAGCTGGAGGTCTGGACGGGGATCAGGAAAGACCGCCGGTCCGGCTCTGGAGCCAGTCTGCTGACCCGCAGACAAGGAAGCAGGAACAGGTGTCGACTGGGCCGCCGACTGAGGACCAGGAACTGGTGGACCTGCTGGTGGAGCTAGATAACAAGTCAGAATCAACAAAGTCAATGAATGAGGTTCATCCTCTGGGGACCAAGAATGTGTGTAGAAAATGTCATGTCAGTCCATCCATCCATCCTTTGGTCCAGGTCCAATCCATGTGGACTAAAGTAGTGGAGCGACAGACATTAGCATCCACAGAGCAACACTGCTAGTGTGTCTAAAAAGACAATAAAAGAAGAGACAGTCATGTTGATATGAACATTAGAGAAACACATCATGGAGCTGAAACATGATCCTGCTTCATCATTTGGACTCGTTCACCTCAGCCGACACGTTCAGCAGCACACAGGTTTTTGTATTACTCTGTCTCACTGTGGGAGGATACGGGGGATGCATACGGCATCTTTGGCTCTGGAACTAAACTGTTTGTAACAGGTAAGAATAAAGCTTCATTTTCCTTCAGTTGTTTTATTGAACAAGTGTAAAATGTGTTTTTGATGAGTTTCTGCTGCTTCAGGCTTTACATGTGAGTTTGTTCATAATTAGTAGAGAATTCTTGCAGCCGTGCAGCTATTGTTCCATAAAAAGGTTCATAACTCCTGAAAAGATGTTTAAATCTCACTGCACAGCTGAAGTTATTCTTTATTTCTGCAGGAGATCAAACTGATTTATAGAGAAAAAGTTTGATATTGACAATGTTACAAATATACAGTATTTGATCCTCTCAGTAATTCAGCACCATCTCTTGTTTTTATAAAACAACATCATAGATGATATTAAACATCATTTAATATATGTCAGTAAATGTAGTTGAGAAACATATAACTTTAAATATGTTGTATAGGATCATTAATAATTCATAATTAAATGGTCAAAAGTATTTCATATGATGGTACATATGTCTTTTAGTGTGAGATATATTTATACACAATGTCAAACACATAAATATATGATATGGATATTAATTTATATGTTTCAACATATTAATTAATATCCATATAAAATATCATATGATGACACACACATATATGTGTTTGTACGTTTAAACACCTTTAATGTAAATATAAAAATAAATAGTAAATGAAGTCGAACATTATTCAGAAAATTTAAGTCAAAATATTTTGTAAACATATGATAAATATTGTGTTTTAATACTGAACATATGATGATGTCATTGAGACATGATTTATTTTTAGATTATATTACAGTATTAAGATTACAAATTATATCAAATGTAATACATTTAAAGGGTCAAGCTGCAACATGACAAATCTATTTTAGATGATGGTTAATTTTTCTTTCAATGTAAAATATATTTATACATGAAGACAAACAGATACTGAACATGATATTACAATAAATATAAAACAAATCCAATATTTACAAAAAAATGATGTAGGATGATTTAAAATGGCCCATGTAAACATTTCTTTCTTTTTTTGTTAATCGACTTTTAAATGATTCACATAGAATATTCCTAAATAATTTTACATATAATTAAAACATAAATAAATAAACAATGCCAAACTTAATTTTTGTTATGTTGATGTTATATTGTCAAATCTTAATCATACATGAAGTTCCTGTCAAAGATAAATAAAGTCTAAACTTTCTTTATTGTATATTAAAAAGCAGTCGTTATTAATATTTGACATATCTGAACATATTATTGTAATTGTGTATGAATCTAAAAATATTGAGAGAAAGGTGATGAAATTATTGAAGTTCTGATTTGTTTTTCTTCAGCGTCTGAAGTACACGCTGGTAAATCTGTAATATGTTACACATGTTTTATGTGAACGTAAATGTAGATAATTATTATCATAATTATTGTTATTAATATGAAACATTCCTATTTTGTAATATTATGATAAATATTGTTTTGCTATCTGTTTTAACATAATGATGAATTTTCCTGCAGGGACCAACAAAGTTTTACCTTCTTTTTTATTAAATTACAGCTTTGGGCATATGAAAACATGTATTTGTATTAAATGTAAATATTAATGAAAAACGTATTAAATCATAGATGCATTTTTCTTTTAATATATATAACATCTGGTGGATAATGTAAACATTAAATGTCAGCGCATATTAAACTTGAGGGTAAATTTGTCCTTTATTATAATCTGTCTTTTATCATGATACAGATGAAGATTTTCCATTGTATGAAAATATGATGTTATATTATTATTAGTAAGAGTCATAATAATGATGAATGTGCACATTGAAAGAAAGAAGTGCTGAACACATAATGTTGTTTGTCCCCATATAACATATGATGACATGACATGATGAGTGTGTTTGATGTGCAGGTGAATCCAGTCTATGTGTTGAACTTTGTGCTGTATTGATGAGTAGTTTAGTGATCAGAGTCCATGTAGTTTCCAGGATCACACTGAATGCAGTGCAGTGCTGGAAGCTGCTGTTGACTGTGTCAATGTGTGTCTGTGCTGCTTGTTGCTGCTGTCAAGCTTCAGATGAGCAGGTAGTGAAGCCCGTGGTGAGCGTGTACCCAGCAGCATCCAGAGCCCACCTGGAGGGGAGGAGCTCCCTGCTGTGTGTGGCCTCAGCCATGTTTCCTCCTCTGGTCCGCTTCTCCTGGGAAAGACGAAGGCAGGATCAGGAGCAGTGGGTCCCTGCTGAGGGAGAGCAGCTGGAGCTCAGAGAGTCGGGACGCACCGCCGCCATCTTGCTGGTTGACAGGAACGCTAACTTCACGTATAAATACCGCTGCTCCGTCCAGCACGAGGGGGGCACAGTGGAGGCCCAAACAGAACAAGGTAATGAAGGCTTGGTGACTGTGTTCAGCAGTGATTCAGCTTCATGTGGAGACGCTGTCAAAGAGAGCAGAGGAGCAGAGGACTGACATTTCTTTTGGCCTCTTTTCTGTTTCAGAGGTTCCAGCAGCTGCAGCAGCCTCCTGTCCTCCAGAGAGAGAGCCAGCAGACCTGCCAGCTCTGCAGCAAGCTGACTGTAAGATCCTGATAAACCACAAAGTCAAATCCTGTTCAGGGCCCCTAAAAAGCTTGTTGGGGCCCTGACTTGTTGTATTTAATAAGAGCTTTCATTCAAACTGTAGCTGACCCCTGTCTTCATGTGAAGATGGTTGTCCCGTCTGGAAAAGTTCAAATTCTACTGATGTAAATGTGATAATGTTCTGATGAAATTAACAGTCTGTTAAATGAAGCTTATTTGTACAGTGCCTACTTTATATGAAGTAGAATGACACAACAGACTTCATGCAGTGGTGTGACAGTCTGGATGTACTGTATGTTTGAATACAGCTGCAGGTCAGACAACAAACAGCAGCAACATCACATCCATCGAAACGCAGCCTGAAGCAGGTGAGTTCTTCACTTACAAAGACAATCACTGACCAGAGCACCATTCTGAAGAAATTAACTGTCTGTGTGTGTGTGTGTGTGTGTGTGTGTGTGTGTGTGTGTCAGTGTCCTTCCAGTCTCAGTGCAGGGTGAAGCTGCTCTGTGTGCTCTACACAGTGCTGATAGTGAAGAGTCTGGTGTACTGCTGTGGACTCTCTCTGCTGAGGATCCTCTGAAACAAGGGACCGTCCACCAACTGCTCACATGCTGACTGACTGTTTTCTGCTCGCCTTTTCTCACCATCAAATCTCATCAGTTCGTCTCATTGATCACTTTGATCAGCACTCACAAATGTCAATGTTCATGTTTTGTGGTTGGTTGTAAAATGTATCTTTTGATGCACAGGTTAGATTCAGTCATCCTACATATATAAATACATATATACACATATATATCTGCAGTGACTGAGTATAAATTCTGTGCTATAGTGTTATTTTCATCCTCTAGTTTATTTCCACTTTGAATTGTGACTTGTATAATAATAGAACATGAAGCTGAATCATTAGCTGTCTGCTAGATATTTGATTGTTTTAGTATTTTTCTCTTCTTGTCTTTCTTTTTAATACATTATGCAGAGTGTGGCAGCTTTGTTAAATTCTTTCAGTGTAACATTCTCAATAAAGTGTAAAATCACAGTGTGTGTTTTAGAAACAGTCTTGTTTTTATGGATTTCAGTTTGTCTTCAGAGCAAATCATCAGAAACAGAATCAACTTCATGGACCATGTATGTTGACGCCTACAAGTCATTTGACTCTGGTTGTAATTAGCTGTCAATATACTTTCACACAGCAGCAAGAACAAATGTAGAGGAAGATGTGAATATTAGCATACAGCTAAACAAGGACAACCAAGCTAAAGAAAGAGAAGCAAACAGAAACATATAGCTATTATATACAAGTCAGTAGGTGTGGCTGTGCCACCAGGTTCAGTGCTGAGCCCCTTTTATAATTGTGTCAGTGTGGATGTCAAACTCTACGCTGATGACACTGTTGTTTACACACATGAACAAACAGCAGACCGAGCTGCTTTTAAGCTACAACTGCTATAAAATGATCACACAGCAGCTTCATCAGTCGCCTTCCAAGTTGGTGTCAGGCTGCAGAAACTGTCAGTAAACTGTCACCTTTACAGAATCAATCAAACAGTATCAACACATCTTTTATTTCAGCTTCTCAGCTCCCAGGTTTGTCTCCCAGGTGAATAAGACAGATGAAGCTGAGACAGTGAGTACTGAGCGCTGTAACTGTTGTAACTGTCATTGTGTTGTTCATGTGAAAAAGTGCAGCTAACGGTGAGGAGGCTGCAGAGCAGAAACCCACACAGCCCGTCTGCTGCAGGAAAGGAAGTGCTGGTTGGCTCTCAACAGTTTTTTATGAGTCCTAATAACCACTGAGAACAGATTCATATCTGCTGCTGTACACACTCATCAACTCCTCTCCCTCTCTGGACTGCTTTGTCTTTTCTCTTGTTGTCTGGAAGCCTTTTTTCCACTGAGCCCTCCACCCACATAAAGTTGAACTGAGCCCAGAGACCAACAGTGACCCCCCACCTGGAGCTCACGTCCATGGACTTTATTTATGGTGAGTTCAGCCATCAAAGGTTCACTTTACAGTTCACACCTGGTGTTGATGAGAGCCAACAAGTTCTCGTAGAAAAACTAACAACAGGCTTCTTTGTCAGCGGCCTCTGCAACAACACATGTGAGTGTTTTCTGATGTGACGCCTCAGTGGTTCATGTCTGCTGAGGATGTGTCTGTTACACTGTCTGGTTGGAGGAGCTCGTTCATGCAAACAGATTCTTGTTCATGTTCAGCAACTTAAAGAGCTTTTTCATCAAATTTGAAGAACCTTTAACGAGAGCTGTGGAGCCTCGTCTCAGGTCAAACCTGATCTGAAAAATGTCCAAGCTGCTGTCAAGTCAAATCTGAAACCGCGCCAACACAAACAGGCGACATGTCTCTACGGCTAAACGTGGCCTACGATGGACTCAGATCACCTGTTACAGGTGTGACTCCTAAATAACTAGGAGAGCAGCTTGGGGAATTCCCCTTAATCAGGGTGAGACGTTGCCCTTTTGTGAAGGCTTAAGAGAGGTGGGGAACGACACCCAGACCGGTCCGATTCTCCTCCTGATTCTGTCCTGGACTCAGTGCAGACCTCATCCAAACATACTGTCAGTCAGAACCTCTGCTCTGTTGAGGTTCTGTTCACATTTCTCTGCTGTCCTTCTTTTTTTGCTAGTTGAGGGAAATTGTGAGTGTTCTACATCCGAGCTGAGTGACGATCAAAAGTCAGCGCTCCACTCGGTCGCCTGCATCCGGGCCGGGCTTCTTTGTGCAGAGTGTTGCTGCCTTTCATCAGCCCGGCGCCTGCAGGTTTCTTCTGTTTGTCTGAACTGGACTCTTCATATCCGAGCCCCTCTGTTCACCTTCACCAAGTCCCACTTCATTTCATCAGGGACTTAAGAGGCAGTAAAAGAAGTATGTTTCAGTTTCATTGTCACCTGAAGAGACTTTTTAATCATTAACAAGTATTACTGAGCTTTCCCCATAATTATAAACACGACTCAACATGAGTCAGGGATGTTTCAATGTTTCACTGTTTATTCTGTGACATATCTGAGGTTTTATTTATGTTTTGTGAATATCTTTGGTCCCCAGAAATAAAACAATATTCCAGCATCCAGCTCTGGAAATATACTGTTGTGCAAACTATATATACCTGTAAGAGCCATATTTATACTGCTTACTATAGTTTAGTAGTTTTCCTTTAAAAATGTTGAACTGCTCCTTTAATCACGCTGCTGATGACATCACAGCCACTTGGCTCTCAGACCAGGTTAAGCAGCCTAATGAGCGAGACAGGTTTTTGACAATACGCCGAGTTGAGCCAAGACTGAATCTTGTAACTTTGTTTTTTGCTTTGTTTTAAGTAAAGTTCTTTTTGAACGGAGTTACTGCCTCACAAGAGATTCATTTCATGTCAAGCTTATTGCCAAGATGACTGCTTAATATTAGTGGTAATGTGGTGGAGTACGGAGTGGACGAAAGATTGCCGCTACAATACCTTTATCCCAAAATCCTCACTGATGTTGAGGAGTGTATATTTGTGGTTTGGGCTGTTTTTAGTCTTTTCCTGCCAGTACCGCAACAACACATTTCTTCATCTGATCTGTATCATCAGCATTTGTTCTCTGTGTAACCGCTGGTAGCTCGCGTTGTCGGCGTTGTGTTTGGATGAAGAGGTCCAGATCAGGATGTCTTTGGAGGTGATCTCCGTTTATTCTGACAACAGGTGAATGACAAAAATCCTCAGTTCTTCCCTTAAACTTCAGCTCCTACACAAATGAAATGATACAGAAATACTTCAGCATATTCAGGACAAGTTTAAGATAACACACCTGTAATAGCGTGGCGATCACACAGAAGTGTTAGACAACAGTGCAGCTTACCTCTCCTGTGAAGCACGACAGCAGAAAGTGGAGAAGCTCACGTGGGAAACATAAAATACAGGACGACCCTCTGAAATGAAGGAAGCGGTTCAGGACCTGAGTCTGAGACGCTCCTCATGTTGACTCTGGAGGCCTCACATGTCAGCTTAACTATTAACTCTTAACTATTTACACAGTTTGTGTGATTATAATGCAACAAATTACATATAAATATGTGACTGTGTTACACATGTTACCTGCTGTATAATGACCTTGTTATGACCGTAATGACCACATGTTGTTTCACTACAGTTAACATGAACAAGTTTAATGTGAAACAACTCAGCTGCACTTCCTGTCTCTGGACGGCGGCTCCGTGTTGGGTCGACCACACTGAGCATGCTCACGGGCCAGACTGCTGACAGCAGTGAGGATCAGAACAACAATGAACCACGATGATCAGAATGAAGGAAGATGTCGTCCACATGCAACATTTTTCCTTCTGCATGATTGGTTGATGTCGTCATCAGCGTCGCCAAAACTACAAAAATTGACCTTGTTTTAAAAAATGATGTTGATTTTTGGTCGTAGTACTGATGACATAAACATCAGTTCAAAATTAATCACATGAAATAAACTCATTAATCTAAACAATCCTCAACAGATTAAAAAGTCAATATTTTAATATAAAGAAAAATAATTTATAAAATCAACATCCATCAGATAAAACCTACAATATCAACTTCTGTAATAAATCAGAGACTTGTTCTTCATATATATTCTCTATAATACTACATAAATACACGCAGAGCAAAACATATATTAAATTCATAACTATTAATCATATATTCAATATATTTTTAATGTTATTTGCCAAATATGAAAATATGAATTTACTTTCTGAGACAATAAATATACTTTATACTGAAATAAGTTTTTTCTTTATTTTCTTATCTGGTGAAGTGTGTTTACCACCATATAATTAATCAGAGTGAAAATAAAATATTCATTATTTTTCTGTTTCCTCATTTTTATATTTTCCATCATACAAACGTTTCATACAAATGTGTGTATATATAAATATATGGTGTAAAAGTGGTGTTTGATTTTTAAAACACATTCATGTAGTAAATATACTTTGTTAATAATTATGATGGTAAATATTTGGTGGTCAAACTGTAAAAATCCTGATGTCAAATATATTTTATATGATGACGATTAGAAACATTTAAACGTTATTTTCCACAATATTTCCACGTATATAAAAATACACATTCCATTTGTAATAAGTTTGTTTACACTATAAATACATTTTGGATCATACAAATGTCACTTTCACAATATGACACAAATATATATTTACCACCATATTATATTATCTAAAATAGATTTTGTTGCTGCTGTTCAGACGCCCCTCCATCACAAAATCTCCCTGTAGAGTCAAAGTGACAAAGACTTTGTGAGCAGACTCACTGATCACATATCATCTGCTGTCATAAACATGATCTTTACTTCATTCACTCGTCTCTCCTGATTGAAATCTGCTTTAAATGGAATAACAGCGTCAAACCAAAGCAGACAAATGTCAGTGTGTTCCTTTAAGAAGCTGAAGGAACAGTTATGATACATTTCATATTATCTGAAGGGATGTTTGTTCTGTTCTGTGTGTTCTAACTCTGAACACTTGGATCATTTTCACCATGAAACACTGTTGGAAGAATGACAACATGTTGCAGCTGTCTCAGCAGACAACACATGTGTGACATTACATGTGTCTTTACGCTGTTAGATCGCTGTCACACCAATAAATCAGCTCTTCCACCACGGCTGTGTGACACATTTCAAACTAAAGCTGATCACATGCTGGATTTCTGTGTTTGCTGCTGGTGCTGACATTAAACATCACAGAGAAACACCACCACCCTGTGGTCAGTCACGGTAAGTGCAGGCACATCCACGTGATGCTGATGACGGTCGCCATGACGACACCATGACGCTCCGCCCTCTTATTTTACTGGCGACAAACCCACAGTGACATCTAGTGGATAATAAACACACAGCAGTAAATGAGGAGTATTACTGGCATTATTGTTGGTACTACTTCTAAAAATACTTCAAATACTTTTTCTACTGCAACTATATTATGAACTATATTATTACTATATTATTCTGCTGCTGCCTGTTACAGTAGATGGTGTCATATTACTCTGACATGTACTATACTAACTATAACTATAGAAGTCTAACTAATCACAGCTCTGTGTCACTTCACTTGAGACAGTACTGCAGTATTAGTTGAAGTACATCTCTGCTGGTGGGTACTGTGTGTATTTGTACTGCTTGCCTTGTAAGTTGGAGTTGAATTGCTCTTCTATAGTTTCTATTTTGATTTGTCTTCTTATTGGACACTTTTGACAGACAGAGACAAATGATGTGGTCCTGCTGATAGTTTCATCACATCAGAAAACACTTCTATGTGTCGTTTTAAAGCTCACTTACAAACCACACATTGTCTCTTTTCATTGGGACCACTTTTTGGACCCGACCTCTGCCTGAATACCACCTGTTTCACATCCCAGGAGGGGTTTTACAGGCAGAAGCACAGCTGTGGTGGCTTCACCAGTGTCTCCCATTGTGGCTGACCTCTACATGGAGGAAGTAGAGAGCAGAGCCCTGAGCTCCTTCCAGGGAACAGAACCAGAACCACTGCTTCACATATGAGGAGCACAGCTGGATTTCAACTCTTCTGAAGCCTCCGCTGGCTTCGTCTTTACAAACTGACCCTCTGAACTTTATCTGACGTTCTGCTGGAGATCCCAAAGTTTACAACAATACCAAATGTGTCAGGCTGGATTTTGGGGAAATGTGTGTAAAATGATGCAGCAGACATGTTGAAATGTTCCATTTGATGGAGTCTTGGCTTTGAATCTTTCCCTCAGTGAAACATCCTGTAGCTTTAATGAAGAGACTGAACAACAGGAGACACAATAAAGATGTGACACTGTGTGTGGAAAAGGTTTGATGTGTCATAGAAATGAAATGATTCAGTGAAATGACAGAAATGTAAGGGGACGTTTAAGGCTTCAAATCACAGTGGAGGAGTTTTGTGGATTTGTCCTTTTGTCTTTTCATCACAGCTGTTCAACAACAGATAACAGTCTGTGCTACTAAATTCACCACCAACCTGAATGTGTTGCTGCTCACATGAATGTGGGTTTCTATTTCTATCACACGGCAGCTTCAGCTGAGCCGTCGATCGGCAGCGGCGGCCTTATCTGTGAGCCGCAGGGGCTGATGGGAGCTCTGAGGACCTGTTAGAAACCACGTGGCCCTCGTCTGATCTGGCAGCTCGTCCTGGTTTGGCCTCAGCTGCGTCAGAGCGCCACTTCTCCCCAGGTTCACCAGAGGAAACACCACTGCACAAAATGCTTTTCCTCCCAGCTGCTGCTCTGTGCTGTCTGTGTTCAGGTGAGTGTTTCCAGCCAATCAGGAGCCAACAAAGTCCACCTGGAACAAACACTATCACACTGACCTTCATCTATCTGTCTGCTTCTCTACAGCGCTGGTTGCCATGGCAGCACAGCTAATTCAGGAGGATTTAACATTGACCAGGAGAGTTGGTGGAAACGTCTCCTTCAGCTGTCGAGGAACTGACCAGTGTGACTACAATGATAAAGTAGGGTGGCGCCAGAAGAAAGACACAGAAACATTCACAGCTATTCTGGTTATGGACAAGACCAGTTGTAACATAGAGCGGAGGTACAATCATACTCAGATAAATGATTTCTCAGTTGTGAATAATCAGAACGGCTGTGAGTTGAAGATCCAGAACGTTACACTCCTTCATTCAGCCACCTACTACTGCTCCTGTTATAAGAAAGTTCCCCACAGTGAGAAATGATGCGAGCAGCCTGAACAAAAACCAACAGATGAACAGACGTCAAACAGTGTTTGTGACAGGAAGAAAGCAGTAAACCACAGCCCAGGTTCACATGTTTCACCTCCATCTCAGCCACAGTCACAAACACACTGAACTGAGGGATTTATTTCATATTCTATTTATTTATATTTTCATCAGATATTCCAGCAGGTTTATTGTTGTTTCACACAGAGAGGAAAAAGGAGACAAACACAAACACAATGAGAAAATAAAGAGGAAAATAATTCAATGACAAACTCAAACATAATCCAGATGAATCAGTAAAACAACAAACATACTTCAGAATATTTCAATAAAATGATATCAAACATCATCAAATATTTACAGCCCAACGTCCTGCTGCTGAATAAAGTCCATCCGTCCCTCACAACACTAATGTGCTCTGAATGAAAACACTTCCAGCAGCACTTGTTGTTTAACACCTTTCAGCACATTTCACCACATCATTTCACTTTAGGACATTTTAAAAGAAAAATCTTGGACACATGTCAGCTCAGGACTTTGTCCTTCTAGCAGCGGCTCATTAGGACGCTCATCTTGTTGGACACATTTCATCAGTTTCCTGTGGATGTTTCTGCCTCCCAGAGGATGAACCCTAACATTCATGGTGACCTCCTGACCTTTCCTCTAGCGCCACCATCAGGACAAAAGTGTCTCCAGACCGACACTTCAGCATCTGGAAAGTTAACGACTTGATTTTAATCAACTGACTGAAAACTTTAAAGAATGAAACACTTTGTAACACTTAAAGCTGCACAAATCAAGATGTTACATGAACAGAGGCTGAAATGACTTTGTGTCATCGAGGGCCGACTGTCACTGGAGGACCAGGAGGTTTACACAAACTGATGTCCACAAAGGTCACATGTTTAAGAAGTGTTTCACTGCTCTTGTTGAACGGGTAAAACACCTAGAACTCCCAGAATGCACTGCGCTGCACTGGACCAATAATGTCCCACTGGTGGGTGTACTGTGATGTGGGCGGGGCTTGGTTTTGGCTCATCTGCTCTGAAACAGGAAATAAAATGGTGTCAGGCTGGTAACAAAGGATCTGGTACTAAAATGTGTTTGTGAAAACATTTGAGGTGAGAAACAGTCGATGCAGGAACAGAATCTGTGTTCAGATTTGATCAGCATCGCCTCGTTTGACAGACTGACAGAGAGACTCAGTCCACTTCTGTACTCTGTGTGTCTGGAGAGGCCAGACGGAGGGAAATGTTCAAGTCAATGGTAGTTTGAACAATGTGTATTAAAGTTGGGGTCAGTAAGAGCCACACTTTCTCAGGTGTGTGCTTTATGCTAACATTAACTGCTACAGGAGTGTGTTGCTGCTGCAGCAGCTCTCTCATTGGCTCAGACGGTCTGTTTGTGTGCTTTGTGCTACTTTAGCGGCTGAACGACAGTCTGTCACTGCTGCTGCTGCTGCTCATGGTTCTGAGGCTCAGGGCCTGTGTGCTTTGTGTTCCTGAGTTATCAAGCTGCTGAAGAGCGGCTCAGAGGCTGTGGACAGTGAACGCAGCACATCGTCATCGCTAACCAAACCCAACCACCTCATGTCTCACTCACATAAGAGAACAGCTGACATCATCATCATGAACATGAACAACAAACGTGGTTATTGTTAGTACTCACTGCTGTCAAGCTAGCATGTTAGCATTGGGAACTTTGGCTGAGCTTTCTCTGTCATTCTTGTTCTACTAGCTCACTAACAGCTTTAGCAAAACATCACCTGCCCTGTGGAAGACTCCGGTAATACACAGTGATGGAGAGTGCAAAGGTCAGAGTGTGAGCAGACAGACAGGTACGTATGTAGACAGACAGGTAGCCTGTCCAATCATTTCATACGGGTCAAATAAAACCATTGGACGGCTTATTAGAGGCCTGCAGCAGCCACAGATACTGGATTTATTTTCTGTTATCTGTCAGAGAGTTTGATTTATTGATTGCTGTCGGGATGTTCACAGATTTTCTATGAATAAAACAAAAAATGCTTCTAGAATAACTGACCGACCCGAGTTTGGACAGAAAGCATTCAGAATCCTGTCAAACTGACAGAATGGCAGGATTCAGAGGAACAATGGTCCAGAGAGAGTCAGAGAAAACTTCTTCATCAAAGCTCCACAAGATCATTTGTAACCTGCGTTATAGCAACAATATTTACACATTTGTATTTTGTGTGATTTGCCAACACAACTGTGTAAATACAAATTGGTTCCTGTAACAATTTGTCAGATGTAATGAAACGTTACATTTTAACTACAAACTAAACTGTCGGGACTTTTTTGCCATGTGGCTCTCAAAGTTTTAAAAAAAGTGCTTCACACAACACAGCTCTGCGTCTGTCTGCAGACTTTTATTCACTGAATCTGTCTCTGACCACTGAAAGCCAGTCTGAGACTCGCTCTCTGTCTCCGTCTCTCTTAATTTCCTGTCAGCGTCCTCTTCTGTCTCTTCACCTTTGTCATGATGTCCATGGAGGCTGCTGAGCCCGGTTCTGTTGCCTGTTTCGGCCCCGGTCCTAAACCCCTCGTCCTCCTGGTGGTCTGAAGCTGCTGTGATTGCGGTGTAAACACCAACACTCCGAGTCAGCTAGCAGAGCTAAGTCGACAGAGACACCATTCACTCTGTTACTAGTCACAGCAACATTACAATGATTGTGTAACCCACTCCTTCTGCACCCACTGCCTCCATCTACACCTCCTGGACTCTGTGCTGTGTTTCTGATGTGTGCTATCAAAGCAGTTTCTGGATTATAGTAGTATCTAAAGTATCTAAGTAGCATCTCCTCAACAGTTGAACTGTAAATAGTTTTATTAATTGCACATTATCAGGCCCAGTGCCACTGTCCTTTATTAGCTCTAACATGGAGTTACCTTTACATCTAAAGGTGTCATGAGAGTGAACTCATGAATGTCGACCCATCTGTTGATGATCACTGTGTAATGTTCATCCAAACTGTACAAATAGTTCACTGCAACATGACAATATCAGCTGCCTTCATTTACCTGAGTCACCTTAGACATCATCACAACAGTTGCCCCCCTGAGAGATTTGGCAGGAGCTGCCACTGGAGCTGGTGGAGCTGTCAGAGTCAGGAAAACAAGAGGTTACAGAACCACAGCCACAGGAGACTGATTCAGCACAGGAACTGGAGACAGCTGCAGCTCAGCTCAGACAGGTTGCTGCAGAACAGGAACAGAGGACTGCTGCAAGGCAGAGCAGGAGGCCGGCAGCTGGAGGTCTGGACGGGGATCAGGAAAGACCGCCGGTCCGGCTCTGGAGCCAGTCTGCTGACCCGCAGACAAGGAAGCAGGAACAGGTGTCGACTGGGCCGCTGACTGAGGACCAGGAACTGGTGGACCTGCTGGTGGAGCTAGATAACAAGTCAGAATCAACAAAGTCAATGAATGAGGTTCATCCTCTGGGGACCAAGAATGTGTGTAGAAAATGTCATGTCAGTCCATCCATCCATCCTTTGGTCCAGGTCCAATCCATGTGGACTAAAGTAGTGGAGCGACAGACATTAGCATCCACAGAGCAACACTGCTAGTGTGTCTAAAAAGACAATAAAAGAAGAGACAGTCATGTTGATATGAACATTAGAGAAACACATCATGGAGCTGAAACATGATCCTGCTTCATCATTTGGACTCGTTCACCTCAGCCGACACGTTCAACAGCACACAGGTTTTTGTATTACTCTTTCTCACTGTGGGGGTCAAGTTTGCCTTACCCGATCTACGGCTCTGGAACTAAACTGTTTGTTACAGGTAAGAATAAAGCTTCATTTTCCTTCAGTTGTTTTATTGAACAAGTGTAAAATGTGTTTTTAATCAGTTTCTGCTGCTTCAGGCTTTACATGTTAGTTTGTTCATTATTAGTAGAGAATTCTTGCAGCCGTGCAGCTATTGTTCCATAAAAAGGTTCATAACTCCTGAAAAGATGTTTAAATCTCACTGCACAGCTGAAGTTATTCTTTATTTCTGCAGGAGATCAAACTGATTCATAGAGAAACAGTTTGATATTGACAATGTTACAAATATACAGTATTTGATCCTCTCAGTAATTCAGCACCATCTCTTGTTTTTATAAAACAACATCATATATGATATTAAACATCATTTAATATATGTCAGTAAATGTCTTTGAGAAACATATAACTTTAAATATGTTCTATATGATCATCAATAATTCATAATTAAATTGTCAAATGTATTTTATATGATGGTACATATGTCTTTTAGTGGGAGATGAATGTATACATGAAGACAAACACATACTGAATATGTTACAATAAATATAATGTATGGATACTGACTTAAATGTTTCAATATATGATCTAAGATTTTGACACACGTATATGTGTTTGTTTGTTAAAACACTGTTAACGCAAATATAAAAGGAAATAGTAAATGAAGTCGAACATGATTTAAAATATTTCAAAGTCAAAATATTTTGTAAACATATGATGGTAAATATTGTGTATTAATACTGCACATGTTGTGATGTCATTGAGACATATTGTATTTTTGAATTATGTCATATTATATAATACAGTCATTAGATTGTAAATTAAATTTACTACAATGAATTTAAATTATCAAACTGCAAGATGATTGTATTTTATTTTATATGATGGTAAATTTTTCTTTGGGTGTGAGATATATTTATACATGGAGACAAACAGATACTGAATATGACATCACAATAAATATAAATATAGTCATCATACTAAAATATAGAAAAAATAATATTAAGAAAAATGATACAGGATGATATGAATCGGCACATGTAAAAATGTATTTTTTACTATAATTGATCAAATATATTCATAAAACATTTCTCTTATAATTTCAACAGAAACAGATGAACAATGCTGAACTTAATTTGATTAAATTAATTTTATTTAAAAGTAAATGTATTTGCAGTGGATGATATAATATAATGATTTCTATAGAGCAGATTGTATTATACTGATTCATGTTATGTTATATTGTCAAATTTAATTTAATCATATGTGAAGTTCCTCTCAAAGATGAATAAAGTCTAAACTTTCTTCATATTATATGACAAAGCAGTCGTTATTCATATTAGACGCATCAGAACATTTTATTGTAATTGTGTATGAATCTGGAAATATTGAGAGAAAAGGTGATGAAATTATTGAAGTACTGATTTGTTTTTCTTTAGCGTCTGAACTAAAGTACACGCTGGTGAATCTGTAACATGCTGTATTGAAGAAATGTATTTAATGGTGAGGTAAATGAGTATTTTATTGTAAAATATATGTTCACAATATTTAATAACGTATTGAATTTTCTAAAACGTTGCGATGTTTATCAGATTAAAATAAATTATGTTTTTTAACATATAGATGAATTTTCGTGCAAGGACCAACAAAGTTTTACCTTCTTTTATATCAAATTAAATCTTTATTCATTTGTAATTGTGTATTAAGTGTAAATATTAATGAAAAACATATTAGATTATAGATGCATTTTTTGAAATAGCTTATGGTGGTAAATATATATAACATCTGGTGGATAATGTAAACATTATAATGTCAGCGTGTATTAAACTTGAGGGTAAATATGTCCTTTATTATAATCTGTCTTTTATCATGATACAGATGAAGATTTTCCATTGTATGAAAATATGATGTTATATTATTATTAGTAAGAGTCATAATAATGATGAATGTGCACATTGAAAGAAAGAAGTGCTGAACACATAATGTTGTTTGTCCCCATATAACATATGATGACATGACATGATGAGTGTGTTTGATGTGCAGGTGAATCCAGTCTATGTGTTGAACTTTGTGCTGTATTGATGAGTAGTTTAGTGATCAGAGTCCATGTAGTTTCCAGGATCACACTGAATGCAGTGCAGTGCTGGAAGCTGCTGTTGACTGTGTCAATGTGTGTCTGTGCTGCTTGTTGCTGCTGTCAAGCTTCAGATGAGCAGGTAGTGAAGCCCGTGGTGAGCGTGTACCCAGCAGCATCCAGAGCCCACCTGGAGGGGAGGAGCTCCCTGCTGTGTGTGGCCTCAGCCATGTTTCCTCCTCTGGTCCGCTTCTCCTGGATAAGACGAAAGGAGGATCAGGAGGAGTGGGTCCCTGCTGAGGGAGAGCAGCTGGAGCTCAGAGAGTCGGGACGCACCGCCGCCATCTTGCTGGTTGACAGGAACGCTAACTTCACGTATAAATACCGCTGCTCCGTCCAGCACGAGGGGGGCACAGTGGAGGCCCAAACAGAACAAGGTAATGAAGGCTTGGTGACTGTGTTCAGCAGTGATTCAGCTTCATGTGGAGACGCTGTCAAAGAGAGCAGAGGAGCAGAGGACTGACATTTCTTTTGGCCTCTTTTCTGTTTCAGAGGTTCCAGCAGCTGCAGCAGCCTCCTGTCCTCCAGAGAGAGAGCCAGCAGACCTGCCAGCTCTGCAGCAAGCTGACTGTAAGATCCTGATAAACCACAAAGTCAAATCCTGTTCAGGGCCCCTAAAGAGCTTGTTGGGGCCCTGACTTGTTGTATTTAATAAGGGCCTTTGAGCTTTCATTCAAACTGTAGCTGACCCCTGTCTTCATGTAAAGATGGTTGTCCCGTCTGGAAAAGTCCAAATTCTACTGATGTAAATGTGACGATGTTCTGATGAAATTAACAGTTTGTCTGTGTGTGTGTGTCTCTCTCTCTCTCTGTGTGTGTGTGTGTGTGTGTGTGTGTATGTCTGTGTGTGTGTGTGTGTGTGTGTGTGTGTGTGTGTGTGTGTCAGTGTCCTTCCAGTCTCAGTGCAGGGTGAAGCTGCTCTGTGTGCTCTACACAGTGCTGATAGTGAAGAGTCTGGTGTACTGCTGTGGACTCTCTCTGCTGAGGATCCTCTGAAACAAGGGACCGTCCACCAACTGCTCACATGCTGACTGACTGTTTTCTGCTCGCCTTTTCTCACCATCAAATCTCATCAGTTCGTCTCATTGATCACTTTGATCAGCACTCACAAATGTCAATGTTCATGTTTTGTGGTTGGTTGTAAAATGTATCTTTTGATGCACAGGTTAGATTCAGTCATCCTACATATATAAATACATATATACACATATATATCTGCAGTGACTGAGTATAAATTCTGTGCTATAGTGTTATTTTCATCCTCTAGTTTATTTCCACTTTGAATTGTGACTTGTATAATAATAGAACATGAAGCTGAATCATTAGCTGTCTGCTAGATATTTGATTGTTTTAGTATTTTTCTCTTCTTGTCTTTCTTTTTAATACATTATGCAGAGTGTGGCAGCTTTGTTCAATTCTTTCAGTGTAACATTCTCAATAAAGTGAACAATCACAGTGTGTGTTTTAGAAACAGTCTTGTTTTTATGGATTTCAGTTTGTCTTCAGAGCAAATCATCAGAAACAGAATCAACTTCATGGACCATGTATGTTGACGCCTACAAGTCATTTGACTCTGGTTGTAATTAGCTCTCAATATACTTTCACACAGCAGCAAGAACAAATGTAGAAGAAGATGTGAATATTAGCATACAGCTAAACAAGGACAACAACGCTAAAGAAAGAGAAGCAAACAGAAACATATAGCTATTATATACAAGTCAGTAGGTGTGGCTGTGCCACCAGGTTCAGTGCTGAGCCCCTTTTATAATTGTGTCAGTGTGGATGTCAAACTCTACGCTGATGACACTGTTGTTTACACACATGAACAAACAGCAGAGCGAGCTGCTTTCAAGCTACAACTGCTATAAAATGATCACACAGCAGCTTCATCAGTCGCCTTCCAAGTTGGTGTCAGGCTGCAGAAACTGTCAGTAAACTGTCACCTTTACAGAATCAATCAAACAGTATCAACACATCTTTTATTTCAGCTTCTCAGCTCCCAGGTTTGTCTCCCAGGTGAATAAGACAGATGGAAGCTGAGACAGTGAGTACTGAGCGCTGTAACTGTTGTAACTGTCATTGTGTTGTTCATGTGAAAAAGTGCAGCTAACGGTGAGGAGGCTGCAGAGCAGAAACCCACACAGCCCGTCTGCTGCAGGAAAGGAAGTGCTGGTTGGCTCTCAACAGTTTTTTATGAGTCCTAATAACCACTGAGAACAGATTCATATCTGCTGCTGTACACACTCATCAACTCCTCTCCCTCTCTGGACTGCTTTGTCTTTTCTCTTGTTGTCTGGAAGCCTTTTTTCCACTGAGCCCTCCACCCACACAAAGTTGAACTGAGCCCAGAGACCAACAGTGACCCCCCACCTGGAGCTCACGTCCATGAATATAATGAAGTACTACCTGTATTAGTATTTATTTTCCTTTAGCTCTTTTCATTCAGAATATCAGACAAACAGCTGCGTCTTTATTTATTGTTTACTGTAACTGTTTTTTTTTTATTTTTTCAGATGAAGCTCCAGTGAAAGTTCAGTGAAGCTCATCGCAGACCAACAAAAAAAAACTTTTGTTCCTGTCTCTGTTCATAGTTCTGTTTTTTTTATCAGTTAAGCTACTTTTATTCCATGTCAGACTTTATGTTTCATCTCCTCACAGATTAAACCATCTTTGTTTAATTGTGTCCATTTCATTCCTGCTCAGTCAGTCAGCATTCTTTGGGGGAAACTTTGGGCTGTTTTTTATGCATTTGGTTGATTTTTCTTGCTGCTGTTCAGACGCCCCTCCATCACAAAATCTCCCTGTAGAGTCAAAGTGACAAAGACTTTGTGAGCAGACTCACTGATCACATATCATCTGCTGTCATAAACATGATCTTTACTTCATTCACTCGTCTCTCCTGATTGAAATCTGCTTTAAATGGAATAACAGCGTCAAACCAAAGCAGACAAATGTCAGTGTGTTCCTTTAAGAAGCTGAAGGAACAGTTATGATACATTTCATATTATCTGAAGGGATGTTTGTTCTGTTCTGTGTGTTCTAACTCTGAACACTTGGATCATTTTCACCATGAAACACTGTTGGAAGAATGACAACATGTTGCAGCTGTCTCAGCAGACAACACATGTGTGACATTACATGTGTCTTTACGCTGTTAGATCGCTGTCACACCAATAAATCAGCTCTTCCACCACGGCTGTGTGACACATTTCAAACTAAAGCTGATCACATGCTGGATTTCTGTGTTTGCTGCTGGTGCTGACATTAAACATCACAGAGAAACACCACCACCCTGTGGTCAGTCACGGGAAGTGCAGGGACATCCACGTGATGCTGATGACGGTCGCCATGACGACACCATGGACGCTCCGCCCTCTTATTTTACTGGCGACAAACCCACAGTGACATCTAGTGGATAAAAAACACACAGCAGTAAATGAGGAGTATTACTGGCATTATTGTTGGTACTACTTCTAAAAATGCTTCAAATACTTTTTCTACTGCAACTATATTATGAACTATATTATTACTATATTATTCTGCTGCTGCCTGTTACAGTAGATGGTGTCATATTACTCTGACATGTACTATACTAACTATAACTATAGAAGTCTAACTAATCACAGCACTGTGTCACTTCACTTGAGACAGTACTGCAGTATTAGTTGAAGTACATCTCTGCTGGTGGGTACTGTGTGTATTTGTACTGCTTGCCTTGTAAGTTGGAGTTGAATTGCTCTTCTATAGTTTCTATTTTGATTTGTCTTCTTGTTGGACACTTTTGACAGACAGAGACAAATGATGTGGTCCTGCTGATAGTTTCATCACATCAGAAAACACTTCTATGTGTCGTTTTAAAGCTCACTTACAAACCACACATTGTCTCTTTTCATTGGGACCACTTTTTGGACCCGACCTCTGCCTGAATACCACCTGTTTCACATCCCAGGAGGGGTTTTACAGGCAGAAGCACAGCTGTGGTGGCTTCACCAGTGTCTCCCATTGTGGCTGACCTCTACATGGAGGAAGTAGAGAGCAGAGCCCTGAGCTCCTTCCAGGGAACAGAACCAGAACCACTGCTTCACATATGAGGAGCACAGCTGGATTTCAACTCTTCTGAAGCCTCCGCTGGCTTCGTCTTTACAAACTGACCCTCTGAACTTTATCTGACGTTCTGCTGGAGATCCCAAAGTTTACAACAATACCAAATGTGTCAGGCTGGATTTTGGGGAAATGTGTGTAAAATGATGCAGCAGACATGTTGAAATGTTCCATTTGATGGAGTCTTGGCTTTGAATCTTTCCCTCAGTGAAACATCCTGTAGCTTTAATGAAGAGACTGAACAACAGGAGACACAATAAAGATGTGACACTGTGTGTGGAAAAGGTTTGATGTGTCATAGAAATGAAATGATTCAGTGAAATGACAGAAATGTAAGGGGACGTTTAAGGCTTCAAATCACAGTGGAGGAGTTTTGTGGATTTGTCCTTTTGTCTTTTCATCACAGCTGTTCAACAACAGATAACAGTCTGTGCTACTAAATTCACCACCAACCTGAATGTGTTGCTGCTCACATGAATGTGGGTTTCTATTTCTATCACACGGCAGCTTCAGCTGAGCCGTCGATCGGCAGCGGCGGCCTTATCTGTGAGCCGCAGGGGCTGATGGGAGCTCTGAGGACCTGTTAGAAACCACGTGGCCCTCGTCTGATCTGGCAGCTCGTCCTGGTTTGGCCTCAGCTGCGTCAGAGCGCCACTTCTCCCCAGGTTCACCAGAGGAAACACCACTGCACAAAATGCTTTTCCTCCCAGCTGCTGCTCTGTGCTGTCTGTGTTCAGGTGAGTGTTTCCAGCCAATCAGGAGCCAACAAAGTCCACCTGGAACAAACACTGTCACACTGACCTTCATCTATCTGTCTGCTTCTCTACAGCGCTGGTTGCCATGGCAGCACAGCTAATTCAGGAGGATTTAACATTGACCAGGAGAGTTGGTGGAAACGTCTCCTTCAGCTGTCGAGGAACTGACCAGTGTGACTACAATGATAAAGTAGGGTGGCGCCAGAAGAAAGACACAGAAACATTCACAGCTATTCTGGTTATGGACAAGACCAGTTGTAACATAGAGCGGAGGTACAATCATACTCAGATAAATGATTTCTCAGTTGTGAATAATCAGAACGGCTGTGAGTTGAAGATCCAGAACGTTACACTCCTTCATTCAGCCACCTACTACTGCTCCTGTGTGAAGAGAGATCCCCACAGTGAGAAATGATGCGAGCAGCCTGAACAAAAACCAACAGATGAACAGACGTCAAACAGTGTTTGTGACAGGAAGAAAGCAGTAAACCACAGCCCAGGTTCACATGTTTCACCTCCATCTCAGCCACAGTCACAAACACACTGAACTGAGGGATTTATTTCATATTCTATTTATTTTCATCAGATATTCCAGCAGGTTTATTGTTGTTTCACACAGAGAGGAAAAAGGAGACAAACACAAACACAATGAGAAAATAAAGAGGAAAATAATTCAATGACAAACTCAAACATAATCCAGATGAATCAGTAAAACAACAAACATACTTCAGAATATTTCAATAAAATGATATCAAACATCATCAAATATTTACAGCCCAACGTCCTGCTGCTGAATAAAGTCCATCCGTCCCTCACAACACTAATGTGCTCTGAATGAAAACACTTCCAGCAGCACTTGTTGTTTAACACCTTTCAGCACATTTCACCACATCATTTCACTTTAGGACATTTTAAAAGAAAAATCTTGGACACATGTCAGCTCAGGACTTTGTCCTTCTAGCAGCGGCTCATTAGGACGCTCATCTTGTTGGACACATTTCATCAGTTTCCTGTGGATGTTTCTGCCTCCCAGAGGATGAACCCTAACATTCATGGTGACCTCCTGACCTTTCCTCTAGCGCCACCATCAGGACAAAAGTGTCTCCAGACCGACACTTCAGCATCTGGAAAGTTAACGACTTGATTTTAATCAACTGACTGAAAACTTTAAAGAATGAAACACTTTGTAACACTTAAAGCTGCACAAATCAAGATGTTACATGAACAGAGGCTGAAATGACTTTGTGTCATCGAGGGCCGACTGTCACTGGAGGACCAGGAGGTTTACACAAACTGATGTCCACAAAGGTCACATGTTTAAGAAGTGTTTCACTGCTCTTGTTGAACGGGTAAAACACCTAGAACTCCCAGAATGCACTGCGCTGCACTGGACCAATAATGTCCCACTGGTGGGTGTACTGTGATGTGGGCGGGGCTTGGTTTTGGCTCATCTGCTCTGAAACAGGAAATAAAATGGTGTCAGGCTGGTAACAAAGGATCTGGTACTAAAATGTGTTTGTGAAAACATTTGAGGTGAGAAACAGTCGATGCAGGAACAGAATCTGTGTTCAGATTTGATCAGCATCGCCTCGTTTGACAGACTGACAGAGAGACTCAGTCCACTTCTGTACTCTGTGTGTCTGGAGAGGCCAGACGGAGGGAAATGTTCAAGTCAATGGTAGTTTGAACAATGTGTATTAAAGTTGGGGTCAGTAAGAGCCACACTTTCTCAGGTGTGTGCTTTATGCTAACATTAACTGCTACAGGAGTGTGTTGCTGCTGCAGCAGCTCTCTCATTGGCTCAGACGGTCTGTTTGTGTGCTTTGTGCTACTTTAGCGGCTGAACGACAGTCTGTCACTGCTGCTGCTGCTGCTCATGGTTCTGAGGCTCAGGGCCTGTGTGCTTTGTGTTCCTGAGTTATCAAGCTGCTGAAGAGCGGCTCAGAGGCTGTGGACAGTGAACGCAGCACATCGTCATCGCTAACCAAACCCAACCACCTCATGTCTCACTCACATAAGAGAACAGCTGACATCATCATCATGAACATGAACAACAAACGTGGTTATTGTTAGTACTCACTGCTGTCAAGCTAGCATGTTAGCATTGGGAACTTTGGCTGAGCTTTCTCTGTCATTCTTGTTCTACTAGCTCACTAACAGCTTTAGCAAAACATCACCTGCCCTGTGGAAGACTCCGGTAATACACAGTGATGGAGAGTGCAAAGGTCAGAGTGTGAGCAGACAGACAGGTACGTATGTAGACAGACAGGTAGCCTGTCCAATCATTTCATACGGGTCAAATAAAACCATTGGACGGCTTATTAGAGGCCTGCAGCAGCCACAGATACTGGATTTATTTTCTGTTATCTGTCAGAGAGTTTGATTTATTGATTGCTGTCGGGATGTTCACAGATTTTCTATGAATAAAACAAAAAATGCTTCTAGAATAACTGACCGACCCGAGTTTGGACAGAAAGCATTCAGAATCCTGTCAAACTGACAGAATGGCAGGATTCAGAGGAACAATGGTCCAGAGAGAGTCAGAGAAAACTTCTTCATCAAAGCTCCACAAGATCATTTGTAACCTGCGTTATAGCAACAATATTTACACATTTGTATTTTGTGTGATTTGCCAACACAACTGTGTAAATACAAATTGGTTCCTGTAACAATTTGTCAGATGTAATGAAACGTTACATTTTAACTACAAACTAAACTGTCGGGACTTTTTTGCCATGTGGCTCTCAAAGTTTTAAAAAAAGTGCTTCACACAACACAGCTCTGCGTCTGTCTGCAGACTTTTATTCACTGAATCTGTCTCTGACCACTGAAAGCCAGTCTGAGACTCGCTCTCTGTCTCCGTCTCTCTTAATTTCCTGTCAGCGTCCTCTTCTGTCTCTTCACCTTTGTCATGATGTCCATGGAGGCTGCTGAGCCCGGTTCTGTTGCCTGTTTCGGCCCCGGTCCTAAACCCCTCGTCCTCCTGGTGGTCTGAAGCTGCTGTGATTGCGGTGTAAACACCAACACTCCGAGTCAGCTAGCAGAGCTAAGTCGACAGAGACACCATTCACTCTGTTACTAGTCACAGCAACATTACAATGATTGTGTAACCCACTCCTTCTGCACCCACTGCCTCCATCTACACCTCCTGGACTCTGTGCTGTGTTTCTGATGTGTGCTATCAAAGCAGTTTCTGGATTATAGTAGTATCTAAAGTATCTAAGTAGCATCTCCTCAACAGTTGAACTGTAAATAGTTTTATTAATTGCACATTATCAGGCCCAGTGCCACTGTCCTTTATTAGCTCTAACATGGAGTTACCTTTACATCTAAAGGTGTCATGAGAGTGAACTCATGAATGTCGACCCATCTGTTGATGATCACTGTGTAATGTTCATCCAAACTGTACAAATAGTTCACTGCAACATGACAATATCAGCTGCCTTCATTTACCTGAGTCACCTTAGACATCATCACAACAGTTGCCCCCCTGAGAGATTTGGCAGGAGCTGCCACTGGAGCTGGTGGAGCTGTCAGAGTCAGGAAAACAAGAGGTTACAGAACCACAGCCACAGGAGACTGATTCAGCACAGGAACTGGAGACAGCTGCAGCTCAGCTCAGACAGGTTGCTGCAGAACAGGAACAGAGGACTGCTGCAAGGCAGAGCAGGAGGCCGGCAGCTGGAGGTCTGGACGGGGATCAGGAAAGACCGCCGGTCCGGCTCTGGAGCCAGTCTGCTGACCCGCAGACAAGGAAGCAGGAACAGGTGTCGACTGGGCCGCTGACTGAGGACCAGGAACTGGTGGACCTGCTGGTGGAGCTAGATAACAAGTCAGAATCAACAAAGTCAATGAATGAGGTTCATCCTCTGGGGACCAAGAATGTGTGTAGAAAATGTCATGTCAGTCCATCCATCCATCCTTTGGTCCAGGTCCAATCCATGTGGACTAAAGTAGTGGAGCGACAGACATTAGCATCCACAGAGCAACACTGCTAGTGTGTCTAAAAAGACAATAAAAGAAGAGACAGTCATGTTGATATGAACATTAGAGAAACACATCATGGAGCTGAAACATGATCCTGCTTCATCATTTGGACTCGTTCACCTCAGCCGACACGTTCAACAGCACACAGGTTTTTGTATTACTCTTTCTCACTGTGGGGGTCAAGTTTGCCTTACCCGATCTACGGCTCTGGAACTAAACTGTTTGTTACAGGTAAGAATAAAGCTTCATTTTCCTTCAGTTGTTTTATTGAACAAGTGTAAAATGTGTTTTTAATCAGTTTCTGCTGCTTCAGGCTTTACATGTTAGTTTGTTCATTATTAGTAGAGAATTCTTGCAGCCGTGCAGCTATTGTTCCATAAAAAGGTTCATAACTCCTGAAAAGATGTTTAAATCTCACTGCACAGCTGAAGTTATTCTTTATTTCTGCAGGAGATCAAACTGATTCATAGAGAAACAGTTTGATATTGACAATGTTACAAATATACAGTATTTGATCCTCTCAGTAATTCAGCACCATCTCTTGTTTTTATAAAACAACATCATATATGATATTAAACATCATTTAATATATGTCAGTAAATGTCTTTGAGAAACATATAACTTTAAATATGTTCTATATGATCATCAATAATTCATAATTAAATTGTCAAATGTATTTTATATGATGGTACATATGTCTTTTAGTGGGAGATGAATGTATACATGAAGACAAACACATACTGAATATGTTACAATAAATATAATGTATGGATACTGACTTAAATGTTTCAATATATGATCTAAGATTTTGACACACGTATATGTGTTTGTTTGTTAAAACACTGTTAACGCAAATATAAAAGGAAATAGTAAATGAAGTCGAACATGATTTAAAATATTTCAAAGTCAAAATATTTTGTAAACATATGATGGTAAATATTGTGTATTAATACTGCACATGTTGTGATGTCATTGAGACATATTGTATTTTTGAATTATGTCATATTATATAATACAGTCATTAGATTGTAAATTAAATTTACTACAATGAATTTAAATTATCAAACTGCAAGATGATTGTATTTTATTTTATATGATGGTACATTTTTCTTTGGGTGTGAGATATATTTATACATGGAGACAAACAGATACTGAATATGACATCACAATAAATATAAATATAGTCATCATACTAAAATATAGAAAAAATGATATTAAGAAAAATGATACAGGATGATATGAATCGGCACATGTAAAAATGTATTTTTTACTATAATTGATCAAATATATTCATAAAACATTTCTCTTATAATTTCAACAGAAACAGATGAACAATGCTGAACTTAATTTGATTAAATTTATTTTATTTCAAAGTAAATGTATTTGCAGTGGATGATATAATATAATGATTTCTATAGAGCAGATTGTATTATACTGATTCATGTTATGTTATATTGTCAAATTTAATTTAATCATATGTGAAGTTCCTCTCAAAGATGAATAAAGTCTAAACTTTCTTCATATTATATTACAAAGCAGTCGTTATTCATATTAGACGCATCAGAACCTTTTTTGTAATTGTGTATGAATCTGGAAATATTGAGAGAAAAGGTGATGAAATTATTGAAGGACTGATTTGTTTTTCTTTAGCGTCTGAACTAAAGTACACGCTGGTGAATCTGTAACATGCTGTATTGAAGAAATGTATTTTATGGTGAGGTAAATGAGTATTTTATTGTAAAATATATGTTAACAATATTTAATAACGTATTGAATTTTCTAAAACGTTGCGATATTTATCAGATCAAAATAAATTATGTTTTTTAACATATAGATGAATTTTCCAATTTTGTACCGACAAAGTTTTACCTTCTTTTATATAAAATTAAATCTTTATTCATTTGTAATTGTGTATTAAGTGTAAATATCAATGAGAAACATATTAGATTATTGATGCATTTTTTTAAATAGCTTATGGTGGTAAATATATATAATATGTGGTGGATAATATAAACATCTAAATATCAGCGCGTATTAAACTTGAGGGTAAATATGTCATTTATTATAATCTGTCTTTTATCATGATACAGATGAAAATGTTCCATTGTATGAAAATATGATGTTATATTATTATTAGTAAGAGTCATAATAATGATGAATGTGCACATTGAAAGAAAGAAGTGCTGAACACATAATGTTGTTTGTCCCCATATAACATATGATGACATGACATGATGAGTGTGTTTGATGTGCAGGTGAATCCAGTCTATGTGTTGAACTTTGTGCTGTATTGATGAGTAGTTTAGTGATCAGAGTCCATGTAGTTTCCAGGATCACACTGAATGCAGTGCAGTGCTGGAAGCTGCTGTTGACTGTGTCAATGTGTGTCTGTGCTGCTTGTTGCTGCTGTCAAGCTTCAGATGAGCAGGTAGTGAAGCCCGTGGTGAGCGTGTACCCAGCAGCATCCAGAGCCCACCTGGAGGGGAGGAGCTCCCTGCTGTGTGTGGCCTCAGCCATGTTTCCTCCTCTGGTCCGCTTCTCCTGGGAAAGACGAAGGCAGGATCAGGAGGAGTGGTTCCCTGCTAAGGGAGAGCAGCTGGAGCTCAGAGAGTCGGGACGCACCGCCGCCATCTTGCTGGTTGACGGGAACGCTAACTTCACCTATAAATACCGCTGCTCCGTCCAGCACGAGGGGGGCACAGTGGAGGCCCAAACAGAACAAGGTAATGAAGGCTTGGAGACTGTGTTCAGCAGTGATTCAGCTTCATGTGGAGATGCTGTCAAAGAGAGCAGAGGAGCAGAGGACTGACATTTCTTTTGGCCTCTTTTCTGTTTCAGAGGTTCCAGCAGCTGCAGCAGCCTCCTGTCCTCCAGAGAGAGAGCCAGCAGACCTGCCAGCTCTGCAGCAAGCTGACTGTAAGATCCTGATAAACCACAAAGTCAAATCCTGTTCAGGGCCCCTAAAAAGCTTGTTGGGGCCCTGACTTGTTGTATTTAATAAGAGCCTTTGAGCTTTCATTCAAACTGTAGCTGACCCCTGTCTTCATGTAAAGATGGTTGTCCCGTCTGGAAAAGTCCAAATTCTACTGATGTAAATGTGATGATGTTCTGATGAAATTAACAGTTTGTCTGTGTGTCTGTCTGTGTGTGTGTGTGTGTGTGTGTGTGTGTGTGTGTGTGTGTGTGTGTGTGTCAGTGTCCTTCCAGTCTCAGTGCAGGGTGAAGCTGCTCTGTGTGCTCTACACAGTGCTGATAGTGAAGAGTCTGGTGTACTGCTGTGGACTCTCTCTGCTGAGGATCCTCTGAAACAAGGGACCGTCCACCAACTGCTCACATGCTGACTGACTGTTTTCTGCTCGCCTTTTCTCACCATCAAATCTCATCAGTTCATCTCATTGATCACCTTGATCAGCACTCACAAATGTCAATGTTCATGTTTTGTGGTTGGTTGTAAAATGTATCTTTTGATGCACAGGTTAGATTCAGTCATCCTACATATATAAATACATATATACACATATATATCTGCAGTGACTGAGTATACATTCTGTGCTATAGTGTTATTTTCATCCTCTAGTTTATTTCCACTTTGAATTGTGACTTGTATAATAATAGAACATGAAGCTGAATCATTAGCTGTCTGCTAGATATTTGATTGTTTTAGTATTTTTCTCTTCTTGTCTTTCTTTTTAATACATTATGCAGAGTGTGGCAGCTTTGTTCAATTCTTTCAGTGTAACATTCTCAATAAAGTGAAAAATCACAGTGTGTGTTTTAGAAACAGTCTTGTTTTATGGATTTCAGTTTGTCTTCAGAGCAAATCATCAGAAACAGAATCAACTTCATGGACCATGTATGTTGACGCCTACAAGTCATTTGACTCTGGTTGTAATTAGCTCTCAATATACTTTCACACAGCAGCAAGAACAAATGTAGAGGAAGATGTGAATATTAGCATACAGCTAAACAAGGACAACAAAGCTAAAGAAAGAGAAGCAAACAGAAACATATAGCTATTATATACAAGTCAGTAGGTGTGGCTGTGCCACCAGGTTCAGTGCTGAGCCCCTTTTATAATTGTGTCAGTGTGGATGTCAAACTCTACGCTGATGACACTGTTGTTTACACACATGAACAAACAGCAGAGCGAGCTGCTTTCAAGCTACAACTGCTATAAAATGATCACACAGCAGCTTCATCAGTCGCCTTCAGTTTGAATGTTGGCTGAATGATGGCTGTGTTTATTTTTTATCAACTGATAAAAAATTATTTAACTGTCACAGCTTTTACACCAGAATCATTCAGTATGTTTTGACAGCAGTTACACACCTTCACATGAGTGTAGTTGAGTTTGTACGTCAGAGAAAAACAGCCGTGAAACTTAAAAACAGGCTTAATGCCACAGTAACATGTCACATTTGGAGCTGTGTGAGTGAAGCACAGACAGCTGCACTGATACAAACTGAAGTTAGAAGCTGACTGACAGGAGATCAGTGGCTCAGTGGGGTTAACCAGGTGAACTGTTGGAAACTGACCACTGATTGAGACGGACACACGACTCTGACGGCTCTGACAGCAGCTCTCTGATCAGCTGGAACCTCATTATGAGACCTGAGGTGAACCAACATGGACGCTCGAATTCAGCTTCACAAAACAACAAGACGACTTGTTGTCTCTGTGGTTTGTGTTTCTGTCTGAGTGGTTTGTGTTCTGTCGCTCTGATTGATGAGAACAGATGAACGACATGTTCATGTAAATGTTCCAGTCGAGGAGTCACTGCTGCAAATCCTCTCGTGGTCATTTAAACACTTAGAGGGAGAAAAGTTTGAATTTCTCTGAAATTGCGTTTTTTTCACACTACAAATTTATGATAGTATGGACGATGTCAGAAACACCATCACTTAACAATTGTTTATATCTTGCAATTTAACATGAGAAAACCTACGATTAATTATCAATCATGATCTACAAATCACATATTATCTATATATAGTAATGAAATATTACTACACATTATCATCATATATATCAACAGATTGATTGAATTGTGTTTTAGTAATTCTCAAAATAAACTGAAGTATATTTCATGTACACTGGATGTTTCTGTAGTTTTATATGTATATCACATGTCTCTATGTGTCAGCTGTTACATTCACTAAATAGTTAAGAACATTGCATTTTTTATGCATGATTAATCTATTATCAGTATTATTTATACGACTGTGTGTCTGTCTCCCAGGTGAATAAGACAGATGGAAGCTGAGACAGTGAGTACTGAGCGCTGTAACTGTTGTAACTGTCATTGTGTTGTTCATGTGAAAAAGTGCAGCTAACGGTGAGGAGGCTGCAGAGCAGAAACCCACACAGCCCGTCTGCTGCAGGAAAGGAAGTGCTGGTTGGCTCTCAACAGTTTTTTATGAGTCCTAATAACCACTGAGAACAGATTCATATCTGCTGCTGTACACACTCATCAACTCCTCTCCCTCTCTGGACTGCTTTGTCTTTTCTCTTGTTGTCTGGAAGCCTTTTTTCCACTGAGCCCTCCACCCACACAAAGTTGAACAGAACCCAACAGTGACCCCCCACCTGGAGCTCACGTCCATGGACTTTATTTATGGTGATGTGATTTTAGCCATAAAAGTTTCACTTTACAGTTCACAGCTGGTGTTGATGAGAGCTAACAAATCCTCATAGAAAACTGACAAAAGGCTTCTTTGTCAGCGTCCTCCACAACAACACATGTGAGTGTTTTCTGTTCTGACGCCTCAGTGGTTCATGTCTGCTGAGGATGTGTCTGTTACACTGACTGGTTGGAGTAGCTAAGTCATGGGAAATGATTCTTTTTCATTTTCAGCAACTCAACATGCTTTTCCATCAAATTTGAAGGGACCTTTAATGAGAGCTGTGGAGCCTCTTCTCAGCTCCAACCTGATCTGAAAAATGTCCAAGCTGCTGTCAAGTCAAATACTACGTCGAAGCTTGGCCCACGGTGGATCGTTCTGTATCACATTGTTCAGTGGGTCAGTCCAGTGAATTACAGAACTGTCCTGAGGACACAGGTCGGGATCTATGAGTGGTTCGTGAGTGTAACTTGAAGGAACTGAGGTGAAGGCTCAGGAGACGGAAGTGTGTTTGTGGGTGTGTGTGTGTGTGTGTGTGTCGTACTTCTCTTTTATTTGGGCTGAACCTCTCACTCCCTCTGGACTGATTGCAGTGTATTCAGATCACCTGTCGCAGGTGTGGAGACTGGCTCCTAACTAAAATGGGAGAGCAGCTTGTGTCATTCCCCTCACAGCCAATCAGTGTGAGACGTTGCCCTTTTGTGAAGGCTTAAGAGAGGTGGGAAATGTCACCCAGATCGGTCCGATCACCATTCTGATTCTGTCCTGGACTCACTGCAGACCTGATCCAAACATACTGTCAGTCAGACCCTCCATTTAATATTGTACAAGAGTGAATGTTGCCAATCCCTGCTGTCATAACTCCAACATCCTTCAACCATTATGGCTGTTATGGTTGTAATTATTAAGTCAATTATTAATCAGATTTACAAATAGTTTAGTACCGTTTGATGACACTGAATTGTTGAATTGGTTATCATTTCCCATCTTCAAGGCTTGTCATTGTAAATAATAATCCTTTTAGTGCTCCATCAGTACTAAATAATTGTGCCTTGTCTGATGCAGTGCATAATATTATGGTGCCCCGTGTGAGGCATTTACACAACGCACCAATATATTGGTGCCCCGTGTGAGACAGTGTACTGTTGGTTTCATCAAACAAATTCATAACCCATTTGAATATCCAAAATTGAATCCACTTTGAGCCAATTTCTATTTTCCATTTTTGAGGCACGGCACATTGTCCTGCTGAAAGAGGCCACAGCCATCAGGGAATATCGTTTCCATAAAACAGACCACATGGATGGTCCCAAGGTTTCCCAACAGAACATTGCCCAAAGCATCACACTGCCTCTGCTGGCTTGCTTCGTCCCATAGTGAATCCTGGTGCCACTTTCTTTCCTTGCTTTTGGTACAGTTATGATGCTCACGTGCCAATTGTTGGCCAATTCGGCGGTGGACAGGGTCAGCATGGGCACCCTGACTGGTCCGTGGCTATGCAGCCCCATACGCAACAAATTGTGATGCACTGTGTATCCTTACACCTTTCTATCAGAATCAGCATTATCTGCTTCAGTAATTATAGCTACAGCAGCTCGTCTGTTGGATAAGACGACATGGGCAAATCCTTCGCTCCTTATGTGCATCAATGAGCCTTGGCCGACCACGAACCTGTCGTCGGTTCACCACTGTGCCTTCCTTGGACCACTGCAGAATGGGAACACCCCACAACAGCTGCAGTTTTGGAGAAGCTCTGACCCAGTCGTCTAGCCATTACAATTTGTCACATGACACAAATATGTATTTACCACCATATCATATCATTTCAAGTATATGTTCTTGCTGCTGTTCAGACGACCCTCTATTACAATATCTCCCTGTACAGTCAAAGTGACAAAGACTTTGTGAGCAGACTCACTGATTACATATCATCTGCTGTCATAAACATGATCTTTACTTCATTCACTCGTCTCCCCTGATTGAAATCTGCTTTAAATGGAATAACAGCGTCAAACCAAAACAGACAAATGTCAGTGTGTTCCTTTAAGAAGCTGAAGGAACAGGTATGATACATTTCATTATCTGAAGGGATGTTTGTTCTGTTCTGTGTGTTCTAACTCTGAACACTTGGATCATTTTCACCATGAAACACTGTTGGAAGAATGACAACATGTTGCGGCTGTCTCAGCAGACAACACATGTGTGACATTACATGTGTCTTTACACTGTTAGATCGCTGTCACACCAATAAATCAGCTCTTCCACCACGGCTGTGTGACACATTTCAAACTAAAGCTGATCACATGCTGGATTTCTGTGTTTGCTGCTGGTGCTGACATTAAACATCACAGAGAAACACCACCACCCTGTGGTCAGTCACGGGAAGTGCAGGGAAATTCACGTGATGCTGATGACGGTCGCCATGATGACACCATGACGCTCCGCCCTCTTATTTTACTGGCGACAAACCCACAGTGACATCTAGTGGATAAAAAACACACAGCAGTAAATGAGGAGTATTACTGGCATTATTGTTGGTACTACTTCTAAAAATACTTCAAATACTTTTTCTACTGCAACTATATTATGAACTATATTATTACTATATTATTCTGCTGCTGCCTGTTACAGTAGATGGTGTCATATTTCTCTGACATGTACTATACTAACAATAACTATAGAAGTCTAACTAATCACAGCACTGTGTCACTTCACTTGAGACAGTACTGCAGTATTAGTTGAAGTACATCTCTGCTGGTGGGTACTGTGTGTATTTGTACCAGAGAAGGTTTGATGTGTCATAGAAATGAAATGATTCAGTGAAATGACAGAAATGCAAGGGGACGTTTAAGGCTTCAAATTACAGTGGAGGAGTTTTGTGGATTTGTCCTTTTGTCTTTTCATCACAGCTGTTCAACAACAGATAACAGTCTGTGCTACTAAATTCACCACCAACCTGAATGTGTTGCTGCTCACATGAATGTGGGTTTCTATTTCTATCACACGGCAGCTTCAGCCGAGCCGTCGATCGGCAGCGGCGGCCTTATCTGTGAGCCGCAGGGGCTGATGGGAGCTCTGAGGACCTGTTAGAAACCACGTGGCCCTCGTCTGATCTGGCAGCTCGTCCTGGTTTGGCCTCAGCTGCGTCAGAGTGCCACTTCTCCCCAGGTTCACCAGAGGAAACACCACTGCACAAAATGCTTTTCCTCCCAACTGCTGCTCTGTGCTGTCTGTGTTCAGGTGAGTGTTTCCAGCCAATCAGGAGCCAACAAAGTCCACCTGGAACAAACACTGTCACACTGACCTTCATCGATCTGTCTGCTTCTCTACAGCGCTGGTTGCCATGGCAGAACAGCTGATTCAGGAGGATTTAACATTGACCAGGAGAGTTGGAGATAAAGTTTCCTTCAGCTGTCGAGGAACTGACCAGTGTGACTACAGTAATTCTGCAGGGTGGATCCAGAAGAAAGACAGAGAAACATTCAAAAGAATTTTGTATTATGACAGGACCAGTTGTAGCATAGGTGGCAGGTTCAATCATCCTCAGAAAAAAGATTTCTCAGTTGTGAATAATCAGAACGGCTGTGAGTTGAAGATCCAGAAAGTTAAACTCCTTCATTCAGCCACCTACTACTGCGCCTGTTGGAAGAAAGTTCCCCACAGTAAGAAATGATCCGAGCAGCCTGAACAAAAACCAACAGATGAACAGACGTCAAACAGTGTTTGTGACAGGAAGAAAGCAGTAAACCACAGCCCAGGTTCACATGTTTCACCTCCATCTCAGCCACAGTCACAAACACACGGAACTGAGGGATTTATTTCATATTCTATTTATTTATATTTTCATCAGATATTCCAGCAGGTTTATTGTTGTTTCACACAGAGAGGAAAAAGGAGACAAACACAAACACAATGAGAAAATAAAGAGGAAAATAATTCAATGACAAACTCAAACATAATCCAGATGAATCAGTAAAACAACAAACATACTTTCGAATATTTCAATAAAATGATATCAAACATCATCAAATATTTACAGCCCAACGTCCTGCTGCTGAATAAAGTCCATCCGTCCCTCACAACACTAATGTGCTCTGAATGAAAACACTTCCAGCAGCACTTGTTGTTTAACACCTTTCAGCACATTTCACCACATCATTTCACTTTAGGACATTTTAAAAAACAAATCTTGGACACACGTCAGTCTGTGTACTTTGTCCTTCTAGCAGCGGCTCATTAGGACGCTCATCTTGTTGGACACATTTCATCAGTTTCCTGTGGATGTTTCTGCTTCCCAGAGGATGAACCCTAACATTCATGGTGACCTCCTGACCTTTCCCCTAGTGCCACCATCAGGACAAAAGTATCTCCAGACCGACACTTCAGCATCTGGTAAGTTAACAACTTGATTTTAATCAACTGACTGAAAACTTTTAAGAATGAAACACTTTGTAACACTTAAAACTGCACAAATCGAGATTTCAATGAACAGAGGCTGAAATGACTTTGTGTCATCGCGGGCCGACTGTCACTGGAGGACCAGGAGGTTTCTACAAACTGATGCAGTCAGCAAACACACAGACAAACACACATGTCCACAAAGGTCACATGTTTAAGAAGTGTTTCAATGCTCTTGATGAACGGGTAAAAAACCTAGAACTCCCAGAAATGCACTGGGCTGCCCTGGACAAATAAAATGTTCCACTGATGGGTGACACATGTGAGGTGGGCGGAGCTTAGTTTCGGCTCGTTTGTTCTGAAACAGGAAACAAAATGGTGTCAGGCTGGTAACAAAGGATCTGGCACTAAAATATGTTTGTGAAAACATTTGAGGTGAGAAACAGTCGACGCAGGAACAGAATCTGCTTTGTTTGACAGATTGACAGAGAAACTCAATCCACTTCTGTACTCTGTGTGTCTGGAGAGGCCAGACGGACAGAAATGTACAAATCAGTGGTAGTTTGAACAATGTGTATTGAAGTTGGGGTCGGTAAGAGCCACACTTTCTCAGGTGTGTGCTTTATGCTAACGTTAGCCGCTACAGGAGTGTTTTGCTGCTACAGCAGCTCTCTCATTGGCTCAGACGGTCTGTGTGTGTGCTTTGTGCTACTTGTTTAGCGACTGAACGACAGTCTGTCACTGCTGCTGCTGCTCATCGTTCTGTGGCTCAGGGCCTGTGTGCCCTGCTGAAAAAACTAGCACAGTCCAGCACGATTTCCATGATGGTCTATGCTGGTTAGTGCTGGTTTTGCGCTGGTTTTGCTGCACAATGAAGCTGGCCCACCAGCATAGTCTTGCTGGTGACGTTGCTGATGAAGCATACCAGCACCAAAACACAACATATGCTGGTCTATGCTGGTTCTTCTAGCAGGGTGCTGTTGTTGTTCCGATTCCGATACCAGTATCGGAAATGCCTCCGATACTGTCAAAAATGCTGGCATTGGTATCGGCGAGTACTGGAGTCCAGGCACCGATCCGATACCATGTAATTTATTAGAAATAGGAATCTAGAGGTGCCGTTTAGCTCAGTTGGTAGAGCATGCGTCCCATGTGCTGAGGCTCTGCAGCGGCCATGTGTTCGACTCCCGGCCTGTGTCCCTCTGCTGCGTGTCACTCCCCCTCTCTCTCCCACTGTTTCCTGTCATAGCTTCAGCTGTACTGTCAATAAAGCTGTAGAAGGCCAAAAAAATACTTTAAAAAAAGAAATAGGAATCTATTTACCAGTTATGAGTGTTGGCATCCACCAGAGGGCACTCTGCAACAGGTCGAGTCTATGCCACCTGACTGACGTACAGGACGGCCAGTTTGAGATCTCTTCTTGTATGGGTCATCATTCATAAGCAAATGCTGGCTGCTTCAAAACAAATGCGACCTAAGCGTTGTGTATTAACGGGACGAGAAGTTGCCAAGTCTTTGCCAAGTTTGACGTAACGCTGTAATCACACTACTTTTATCAGTAATGAATAGTGTAAGGCATTACTGTTCTGAATGAAGTAATCACATTACAGTTTGCCAAACTCGTTCTTTACGTTACATTGCTATTTGCACGCGTCACACACAAGGGGCCAGGGGCCGTCAATAATGGAACATTGATTGGTTGGGGTTTGGCACGAGGTATCTTTCACCATCACCGATTGGTTAGTCACCACCCCGCAAGGGGAGATGGGACAACGATGGCAGCGTCAACAACACGAGCAGAACATGCTGCATGCGACTTGCCTGAAGACCCCCGCTGCGTAAAGCCACTTTTGACGGTTGGAGGTACAAACATTACTTTGAATTTGTTGAACATAAGGAAAATAACTTGACTGTAAGGTGCACACTTTGTCCGTGTTGGAAACTTCTCTCCACCGCTGCTAACACTACCTCAAACTGAACAAAGCACCTACAGAGACAGCACACACGCACACACAAAGCTTGTTGCTAAGGAACCGTGAAGCAACATGAATGTAACGAGTAATGTAACTAATTACTTTCTTCAGGGAGTAATCATGTAATGTAAGGCTTTACTATTTTTGAGAGTAGTGTGTAATGTGTAATATATTACATTTTTGAGTAACGAGCCCCATCACTGGTTAAAGCAACAATATTTAGACATTGGTATTTAGTATGATTTGCCAACACAACTGTGTAAATACAAATTCCAGGTTTCTGTAACAATTTGTCAGATGTAATGTAACATTACGTTTAAGTAAACTCTCAGGAGTTTTTTGCCGTCTGGCTCTCAAAGTTTGAACAAGTGCTTCACACAACACAGCTCTGCGTCTGTCTGCAGAGTTTTATTTAGTGAAGCTGTCTCTGACATCTTTGTCTCTCACTGTCCTTTATTAGCTCTAACATGTAGTTACCTTTACATCTAAAGGTGTCTTGACAGTGAACTCATGAATGTCGACACATCTGTTGATGATCACTGTGTAATGTTCATCCAAACTGTACAGAGGGGGAGGCGTTGCCGTTCTCCATAAACAATCCCTGACCATCACTGAACTCAATCTCAACCTCCCATCTATCTCATCCTTCGAACACCTTGCCTTCACTGCTGTTCTAATCTACCGTCCCCCGAAGCCACACCCATCTTTTCTCTCTGATCTGTCCGACCTCCTCACTATTGCGTCTTCCCTCTCTCCCCGCCTCCTATTTACCGGTGACCTTAACATCCACATCTATCAGCCCAATGCCCCATTGACATCTGACTTCCTCTCTCTTCTTGACTGTTTCCACCTAACCCAACATATTGACCTCCCCACCCATACCAAAGGCCACATCCTCGACATCGTCTGCTCTGCCTCCCTACCCATCTCTAACCCACATCCCCTCCCCTTCCGGCCGACAAATCGAACGACTCCTCAAACGAACCCACCTCACCGTTCACGCTGAAGCCTACAAACACCACATCTCCTCCTACCGTGATGCTCTCCGAGCTGCCAAATCCGCCCACTTCTCCACCCTCATCAACAGTACCAACAGGAACCCCCGCATCCTGTTCTCCACCGTCAACAAACTGCTCCGGCCGCCAGACCGCAACCCTCCCTCCTCACCCGACATTTGCAACTCTTTCCTCCTCGCCTTTAACAATAAAATCTCCCAAATCAACAGCTCCCTGACTGCCACTGTTGGCAACTCCTCCACCAACAGTTCGTCTCCCTCTCCGACCACACATCCACCCTCTCTCCTGTTTCGCAGGGGGTCCCTCAGGGCTCAGTCCTTGGCCCCCTTCTCTTCATCTGCTACCTATTCCCCCTTGGACACCTCATCCGCTCACTCAACCTCGAATTCCACTGTTATGCTGACGACACCCAGATCTACATCCGCACCAAACCCACCCAAAATCTTCCACTCAACCACATTGAAACCTGCATCTCTGCAATAAAAACATGGCTGTCCCAGAACTTCCTCAAACTCAACAGTGACAAAACAGAACTCCTCCTCATTGGCACCAAATCCACTTTAAACAAAACTGGACCCATCTCACTTACCATTGACAGCTCGATCATCTCTCCCTCCCCCCTTGCACGCAACCTTGGTGTTATCCTGGACCCCACGCTCTCCTTTGATCCCCATGTCCGCTCCATTGTCAAGACCTCCTACTTCCACCTCCACCGCATCGCCAAAATCAGACACTGCCTCTCCCCCCCTGCCGCTGAATCCCTCATCCACGCCTTCATCTCCTCACGTCTTGACTACTGCAATTCCCTCCTCACTGGCATCACCTCCCATTCCCTCCATAGACTCCAAATGGTCCAGAACTCTGCTGCTCGCCTCCTCACTCACACCCGCTCCCGTGAACACATCACCCCCATTCTCTACACCCTCCACTGGCTCCCTATCAAACAACGCATCGATTTCAAAATACTCCTCCTAACCTTCAAAGCTCTCCACCATCTGGCCCCACCCTACCTGTCTGACCTCCTTATCCCCCACCGCCCCTCCCGAGCCCTCCGATCCTCCTCCTCCCTAACTCTGACCATGCCATCTTCCAAACTCAAAACCTTCGGACACAGAGCCTTCTCGAGAACTGCACCCCGACTCTGGAACTCTCTCCCCCAGCCCATCCGCGACTCTCCATCACTCACCACATTTAAATCCCGCCTAAAAACCTACCTCTTCTCACAAGCCTACGATCTCCCCTACCCATAACTACATTCACTCCTGTCCTCTCCCCCCGACCCCCCCCCCCCTTCCGCTCTCCTCACTCATCAGCCCCCCCCCCACTGCTCTTCAATCCATCCCCCCACCTCTATTGTTGTACCTGTTTCTGTCTGTTTGTCTGTATCAGCACTACCCCATGCCCCACCTTTGCTTTTGTTTCCCTGTCATCCTTGTCTTCTGTTGTTTGCTACCTATACCTACTACATGTGCGTCTGTGTATTACCTGTCCTGCTATCTCTGTAAGCGACTTTGGGTCTTTGAAAAGCGCTATACAAATTAAATGAATTATTATTATTATTATTACACATAGTTCACTGCAACATGAAAATATCAGCTGCCTTCATTTACCTGAGTCACCTTAGACATCATCACAACAGTTGCCCCCCTGAGAGATTTGGCAGGAGCTGCCACTGGAGCTGGTGGAGCTGTCAGAGTCAGGAAAACAAGAGGTTACAGAACCACAGCCACAGGAGACTGATTCAGCACAGGAACTGGAGACAGCTGCAGCTCAGCTCAGACAGGTTGCTGCAGAACAGGAACAGAGGACTGCTGCAAGGCAGAGCAGGAGGCCGGCAGCTGGAGGTCTGGACGGGGATCAGGAAAGACCTCCGGTCCGGCTCTGGAGCCAGTCTGCTGACCTGCAGACAAGGGAGCAGGAACAGGTGTCGACTGGGCCACCGACTGAGGACCAGGAACTGGTGGACCTGCTGGTGGAGCTAGATAACAAGTCAGAATCAACAAAGTCAATGAATGAAGTTCATCCTCTGGGGACCAAGAATGTGTGTAGAAAATGTCATGTCAGTCCATCCATCCATCCTTTGGTCCAGGTCCAATCCATGTGGACTAAAGTAGTGGAGCGACAGACATTAGCATCCACAGAGCAACACTGCTAGTGTGTCTAAAAAGACAATAAAAGAAGAGACAGTCATGTTGATATGAACATTAGAGAAACACATCATGGAGCTGAAACATGATCCTGCTTCATCATTTGGACTCGTTCACCTCAGCCGACACGTTCAACAGCACACAGGTTTTTGTATTACTCTGTCTCACTGTGGGGGGAACACGAGGTATAGATACCGCATCTTTGGCTCCGGAACTAAACTGTTTGTAACAGGTAAGAATAAAGCTTCATTGTCCTTCAGTTGTTTTATTGAACAAGTGTAAAATGTGTTTTTAATGAGTTTCTGCTGCTTCAGGCTTTACATGTTAGTTTGTTCATAATTAGTAGAGAATTCTTGCAGCCGTGCAGCTATTGTTCCATAAAAAGGTTTATACCTCCTGAAAAGATGTTTAAATCTCACTGCACAGCTGAAGTTCTTCTTTATTTCTGCAGGAGATCAAACTGATTCATAGAGAAAAAGTTTGATATTGACAATGTTGCAAACATACAGTATTTGATCCTCTCAGTAATTCAGCACCATCTCATATATGATATCAAACATCATTTAATATATGTCAGTAAATGTATTTGTAAAACATATAACTTTAAATATGTTGTATAGGATCATTAATAATTCGTTATTACATTCTTTCTGTGTTAACATGCCTGTAATGTAAATCTAAAAGCAAAAAATAAATGAAACAAAACATGTTTACATATATAAAAGCCAAAATATTTTGCAAACATCTGATGGTTAATATTGTGTATTAATACGGCACATATTGTGATGTGATTGAGACATCATTTATATTATTTTAAAGTAATCAGATTATACATTTGGTTTACTTTGATAAATTTAAATGGTCAAATTGCAACAAAACAATTGTATTTTATATAATTGTACAATTTCCGTTGAGTGTAAAACATATTTATACATGAAGACAAATAGATACTGAATATAATATACTAATTATACTGAAATATAAAAAAACATATACCAAAAACATAGATATACAATGGCACATGAAAAATTTTATTTTTGAGAATCATTGATATAATTTATTCATAAATATCAAATATCAAATCATATACTCAACTTAATTTCAAATATGTAAAAGTAAATGCATTTGCAATGTGTGACATGATATAGTAATTTCCATAGAGCAGATTATAATATACTGATTTATGTTATGTTATATTATCAAATGTAATTTAATCATACGTGGTTCTTGCCAATGTAAATGAAGCCTTAACTTTGTACATATGATATCTCAAAGCAGTCGTTATTCTTATTTGACATATCTGAACGTTTTATTGTAATTGTGTATGACTCTAAAAATATTGAGAGAAAAATTGATGAAATTATTGAAGTTCTGATTTGTTTTTCTTTAGCAGCTTAACTAAAGTACACACTGGTAAATCTGCAACATGTTACACATGTTTTATGTGAACGTAAATGTAGATAAGTATTGTTATTATCATGCAACATTCCTATTTTATCATATTATGATAAATATTGTTTTGCAATGCATTTTTACATAAAGATGAATTTTCCTGCAGGGACCAACAACATTTTACCTTCTTTTTTATTGAATTACAGCTTTATTCACATTAGACATATGAAACCATGTATTTGTATTAAATTTAAATATAAATAAACAACACATCAAATTGTAGATTCATTTTTCTTTTAATATTTACAATATGTGGTGGGTAATATAAACATTAAAATGTCTGCGTATATTAAACTTGAGGGTAAATATGTCCTTTATTATAATCTGTCTTTTATCATGATACAGATGAAGATTTTCCATTGTATGAAAATATGATGTTATATTATTATTAGTAAGAGTCATATTAATGATGAATGTGCACATTGAAAGAAAGAAGTGCTGAACACATGATGTTGTTTGTCCCCATATAACATGACATGATGAGTGTGTTTGATGTGCAGGTGAATCCAGTCTATGTGTTGAACTTTGTGCTGTATTGATGAGTAGTTTAGTGATCAGAGTCCATGTAGTTTCCAGGATCACACTGAATGCAGTGCAGTGCTGGAAGCTGCTGTTGACTGTGTCAATGTGTGTCTGTGCTGCTTGTTGCTGCTGTCAAACTTCAGATGAGCAGGTAGTGAAGCCCGTGGTGAGCGTGTACCCAGCAGCATCCAGAGCCCCCCTGGAGGGGAGGAGCTCCCTGCTGTGTGTGGCCTCAGCCATGTTTCCTCCTCTGGTCCGGATCTCCTGGGAAAGACAGGAGGATCAGGAGCAGTGGGTCCCTGCTGAGGGAGAGCAGCTGGAGCTCAGAGAGTCGGGATGTACCGCCGCCATCTTGCAGCCTGGACGGGATGCTCTCCACACGTGTAAATACCGCTGCTCCGTCCAGCACGAGGGGGGCACAGTGAAGGCCCAAACAGAACCAGGTAATAAGTGTGTTTATACTTTATATAAACTTTAATAAAAACATTTATAAACGAAGTAGAATGACACAACAGACTTCATGCAGTGGTGTAACAGTCTGGATGTACTGTATGTTTGAATACAGCTGCAGTTCAAACAACAAGCAGCAGCATCACCACCACATCCAGGGTACCACCTACCTCCATCGTAACTCAGCCTGAAACAGGTGAGTTCTGTTAATTATATATTACTGTGGGCTTTGTCTCCATTACATGAAAACCAATACCCCATTCACAGGATGTAAATAAATCTCTGTACATAAGGGAAAATGAAGAAAACCAAAATTGGAGGGCCTGTGATGTTCAGGCCTCAGACAGCACTGCATTAAAAACAGATAAAATTCTGTGGTGGAAATCATTACGTCTCTGATCCACTGCTGTGATGTCATTATTGTTATTGTTATTATTATTATTATTATTATTATTATTATTATTATTATTATTATTATTTAATGTTACAGTTAAATCTCAATACTAATAAAATGCAGGTTGTAGTCAGGTAACATGAAGTTTATTTGTACAGTACCTACTTAGGAAGCAGATTGACACAACGGACTTCATGCAGTGGTGTAACAGTCTGGATGTACTGTATGTTTGAATACAGCTGCAGTTCAAACAACAAGCAGAACCAACACATCCAGCGCACCACCTACCTACATCAAAACGCAGCCTGAAGCAGGTGAGTTCTTCACGTACAAAGACAATCACTGACCAGAGCACCATTTTGAAAAATTAACACTGTCTGTCTGTCTGTCTGTCTGTGTGTGTGTGTGTGTGTGTGTGTGTGTGTGTGTGTGTGTGTGTGTGTGTGTGTGTCAGTGTCCTTCCAGTCTCAGTGCAGGGTGAAGCTGCTCTGTGTGCTCTACACAGTGCTGATAGTGAAGAGTCTGGTGTACTGCTGTGGACTCTCTCTGCTGAGGATCCTCTGAAACAAGGGACCGTCCACCAACTGCTCACATGCTGACTGACTGTTTTCTGCTCGCCTTTTCTCACCATCAAATCTCATCAGTTCAGTCTCATTGATCACTTTGATCAGCACTCACAAATGTCAATGTTCATGTTTTGTGGTTGGTTGTAAAATGTATCTTTTGATGCACAGGTTAGATTCAGTCATCCTACATATATAAATACGTATATACACATATATATCTGCAGTGAGTATAAATTCTGTGCTATAGTGTTATTTTCATCCTCTAGTTTATTTCCACTTTGAATTGTGACTTGTATAATAATAGAACATGAAGCTGAATCATTAGCTGTCTGCTAGATATTTGATTGTTTTAGTATTTTTCTCTCCTTGTCTTTCTTTTTAATACATTATGCAGAGTGTGGCAGCTTTGTTCAATTCTTTCAGTGTAACATTCTCAATAAAGTGAAAAATCACAGTGTGTGTTTTAGAAACAGTCTTGTTTTTATGGATTTCAGTTTGTCTTCAGAGCAAATCATCAGAAACAGAATCAACTTCATGGACCATGTATGTTGACGCCTACAAGTCATTTGACTCGTAATTAGCTCTCAATATACTTTCACACAGCAGCAAGAACAAATGTAGAGGAAGACGTGAATATTAGCATACAGCTTAACAAGGACAACAAAGCTAAAGAAAGAGAAGCAAACAGAAACATATAGCTATTATATACAAGTCAGTAGGTGTGGCTGTGCCACCAGGTTCAGTGCTGAGCCCCTTTTATAATTGTGTCAGTGTGGATGTCAAACTCTACGCTGATGACACTGTTGTTTACACACATGAACAAACAGCAGAGCGAGCTGCTTTCAAGCTACAACTGCTATAAAATGATCACACAGCAGCTTCATCAGTCGCCTTCCAAGTTGGTGTCAGGCTGCAGAAACTGTCAGTAAACTGTCACCTTTACAGAATCAATCAAACAGTATCAACACATCTTTTATTTCAGCTTCTCAGCTCCCAGGTTTGTCTCCCAGGTGAATAAGACAGATGGAAGCTGAGACAGTGAGTACTGAGCGCTGTAACTGTTGTAACTGTCATTGTGTTGTTCATGTGAAAAAGTGCAGCTAACGGTGAGGAGGCTGCAGAGCAGAAACCCACACAGCCCGTCTGCTGCAGGAAAGGAAGTGCTGGTTGGCTCTCAACAGTTTTTTATGAGTCCTAATAACCACTGAGAACAGATTCATATCTGCTGCTGTACACACTCATCAACTCCTCTCCCTCTCTAGATACTAAATGTCACATAAACTAAATCGACAATTCCCAGGTGTTAGTAATGTTAGTAATTATTCTCTGACAGCATTCTGAGATTTATTTTAGAGAGATAACTTAAGTTATTGATAATTAAAGGACTTCTTGTGGAGTTTAACTGGAGTGTCAGATATCAGGAGGAAGCCTGGTAGAACAGATGTTAACACACAAGCTTTTTTGATTAATTTGATTAGATCTCATTTAATTTAACTGCAACACATCAACTGTTCTGGATGCACAAAGCTGAATTCCTGCATGAGCACAGATATTGTACTGTAGTTCCCTCTACTGGCCAGAAGTAACTATAACGTGTGAATGATGCAGTTGAAATTAACTGAGGACAAATACAACATGTTGTTAATCATATATCAAATAAAAACGCTTTTACTATTACTTTTAATTATTATTATTATTTTTCATGTTTCATATACGCATATCAATAGAATAGATCACTAATTGCACATAATAGCCATGAATAGATCCCTTTTAACTGTGTGTCCAAATTAAGACGTGGAGTTCATCATCTCATTAATAATGAATAATAAATGCTTAAGTTCAGCTGATGGAGCCGATATGAACCCTGAAAGACAAACAACAGATCAGGATAATGAGAAATTATCTGTTTTTTTGGCCCTGAGAAGAAATTTCACACTCAAAAACCGAAAACAAAAACTTCATTTTGCCTCAGCTTGACTTTAAACTGTATATTTGTTTTCATGTCTTTACATTTTGACTCTTGTCTCTTCAGGAGTGAAACAGCTGATAACTCCTCAGGTGTAAACAAACGGACCTTTCCTTCACATAGGAGACTCAGAGTGTCATACACACCGGAAGCACTAGATGGCGGTAATGTGCAAATAATTCAGGTTGCCTACCGCCAAAAAACACGACGAAGAAGAAACCCGGAAGTGACCCTCGTGTGTTGGTGTGGTGCAGTCCCCAGCTCTGAGACTGTAGCACATTTTATCATTAAACAGATTAAAAACACGGTGTTTAGAGGAGTCTGCTCTCTGAATCAGTAAGTAGACGTTTGACATGAGTCACCCTGGTGTAACTTGTTCCTGTTGTCGTCGTGACTTATAAGAATATTAGAGATTTTAGCTGTTATTTACAGTTGTTTACACTACAATGTGTGAAGTTCAGTTAGCTTCTAGCGACGTTAGCATGGTTTGTCTCAGACATGCGTCAGCATCACAGCTTGGTTGTAGTAGTTTTTGCATCATTAATTCATTGTTTGTAATGAGCTTAGCTTGGTAACGTTGAGTATTACAACCTGCTCATTAGTTACCCGGTGACTTTAACCGACAGCTAGCTACTGCGCAGCCAGATAAGCTAGCTACGCTAACCAACCAGAGATGATGTTACACATTTAAAACTGTTTTATTTTTATATATAGAACATTTCACACATATGTGGTAATTCACAGTGCTTTATAGAGTTATGGATATTATAGTGAGGGCTGAAGAATTATCATGACAACGTGCCAAAATCAGACTAAAGTTAGAATACTTTAGTTTGAGTCAAGTTAAGGAGACCAGATTTGTGTAATAAAAACTGGACATTTCTACTTCAGCGGTCAATATATGATACAAATATCCAATATTATTCTCTATGAAATGTTACCTAATGTAATAAAATTATGGAGCTTTAACTTGAAGAAGACGACTTAACGTATGAAAAGTAGAAGCACTGATGTTCAGTAAACTGTTTCCTGTCAGTGTTTTACAGTTTATCTGTTGTTTTGTCATGTTACTGCTTTAGATGTTCATGGCTGAGTTCATTTTAAGATGAGCTATAAAGTTATCAGTTCATTCATATTTTTTTCCTGCCCAAACAAACTGAATAATCAGACTAAATAGACTCAATAATGCGCTTCATAGCTTCACCTTCTGGCACTGTAACTTTCTCAGAGAACAGCTTGTTTATTCACATGTGGAGAAAAGTTCGTATTATTACCTCATTAACCAACATCTCAGCTAAAAGATAATGTCTCTACTGTTCAACTCACATATTTCAGGATTAATTACATTCTGTTAAAGGGGAACTATGTAGTTGAATTCTGAGTCCAGCCTCCAAAACGTGAGGATTTGTTTTTCTTTGTCATTTATGAGAGTAACCTCTGGGTTTTAACAGCATGACAGATGAACTAAAGCAATACGAGGAATCTCCTCGGCCTCTGGAAATTTAATGTGCTTCTTTTATTTAATTTTAAAGTGTCAGATCCCAAATTATATGTTGAGAGTCCAGTTGTGTCTTTGTTACAGCCATATCAGTCCTGTGCACATTCATTTCCTAACCCAGAGGCAAAATCCAAACCCCCCCAAAAAAATAATTTGAAACTAAACACAAAGTGATGAAATAACATGTTATAAGTTTTGCGTTGATGCAAATACAGTTGTGCTGTGAGATTTTGGCGTGCCCTTTGGTGTGCTGCGGACACAAAACATTTGAAAACCACTCAACTGAAGGCTTAAGAAAATTAGTGTTATATTTTATGATACAAACTTTAGATTATTAACTGTATTAATGAGATGGACTCTCCCCTCTTACCTTCAGGTTGCCATGGCTTCCTACACCTGCATCAGCTGCCGAGTGGCCTTCACAGACGGCGAGGTGCAGCGAGCGCACTACAAAACCGACTGGCACCGCTACAACCTGAAGCGTAAGGTGGCCGACATGCCACCGGTCACTGCTGAAAACTTTCAGGAGCGTGTCCTGGCGCAGCGGGCGGCCGCTGAACAGCAGCTGAGCGACGCGGCGGCCACTGAGGGCTGCGCCGTCTGCAGCAAGAAGTTCTCCAGCGCCAACGCCTACCAGAACCACCTGCAGTCTCACAAACACCAGCAGGCCGAGAAGCAGGCCGTGCTCGCCGCCCAGAGGAAAGTGGAGAAGATGAACGAGAAGAACCTGGAGAAAGGACTCGGTGAGGAGAAGGTGGACCACGACGCCAGGAACGAGGCCCTGCAGCAGGCCCTGAAAGAGCTGCAGAGGCCGAGTCCGGCCAAGACATCAGAAGCAGTGAAGCGGGAGAGGACGGACAGGCTGGAGAAACCTCCACGGATGATGTGGCTGGAGGAGCAAGCCAAGAGGCGAGAGAAGGAAGAGGGAGCTACAGCTGGAGAAGGTAGGGAGGAGAAATCAAACCAACTTCTTCTTTTGTTTTGTATAAATGCACCAAATCTTGATCACATCTGGCAGAAATGGCCTGGAATCTCAGACTTTCTAGATGCCTGTTGATATGTGAGCCAGAGAAACTCCAAAGCAGGAGCTTGGAGATGTGGATGAAATCAATATAATGTGGGATTTATGCTCATTAGAGTGAACAATATTCCATTTTACTGTCCCGAGAGCTTTGAGTTGTTCAGCAAATATGGATAATTACGAGATTCTCATGGACGATACCAGCAAGATTACAGATAATCTCCCTTGTAGATAATCAAACCTGAGTGTTAATATTTCGAAGCCCTTCAAACATTCGTTGTGGTAACATACGCAGACTTTTTTGTACCATCTTCCTCTGAAACTGTTAAAAACCACCTGTGACGTGTTTAGCTCAACATGATCAGCTGTGATTTATTAGTCACATGTCAGATTCCAGTGAAAGATGATATTAAGTACTCTGTTCTCTCCTCTGTTCACTTTGACAAATGATTTCTCAGAGTAATTAAAGTCTGTTGTTGAGCTTTACTTCCCTCACTAACTGCTGCAAGTGTTTTTGTGTAATGAGATGGTTAATTAGTGCTTTTTGTTTAAAACTAATTGGAGTAATTAACTCTCATTAGAGCTGAGATGAAGCTGGTCTTAATTTGTTGTTTGAATAATGATGCCATGTTCCAATAAAAATCTCCCAGAGGATTGGGAGGACGTTGAGGAGGAGGAAGACGATGACGAGATGGAGGAGGACGAAGATGAAGAGGAGACCATGGATCAAGAAGGAGACTCTGCAGCTCAGTCTGAACAGAACCCTGCGGCGCTGCCGGGCTCCATCCCCGTCACCAACTGCCTGTTCTGCTCCCACCACTCCAAGTCACTTATGAAGAACGTCGCCCACATGACCAAAGTTCACGGCTTCTTCATCCCCGATGTGGAGTTCCTCGTCGACATCAAGGGCTTCGTCCGCTACCTCGGTGAGTCTGAGGTGTGACGTGGCAGGACTTTCACCTGTCGAGGCTCAACTAACTCACTGTGTTGTCAGTTTACAAATCATCCTTAGGGTTTTTAGATTAGGACACATTTTTACCCAATCCAGTGAAAAATAAGAGATTGATGTTGTTTCGATGATTAAATTCAGCTCTGAGGGCCAAACTTTTAAATTCTTAACTAAAATGTTATTATTTACAGCTACTAGACTTCCAGCCTGATTTTATGTTGTTCTGTCTCGTGTTGCAGGAGAGAAAGTCGGAGCTGGAAACGTGTGTTTATGGTGCAACGAGAAGGGAAGATCGTTCTACTCGACAGAAGCGGTGCAGAGTCACATGACAGATAAAAGTCACTGTAAACTCTTCACAGACGGCGACGCTGCGCTGGAGTTTGCAGATTTCTACGACTTCAGGTAATAAAGACGGTGATGAAACGATCCGTCTCTGTGGTAAGCGTTGTGATGGATGAAATGCTCCTGCCCTGTACAGATGTAACGGCAGCTAAAGGCAACAGGAGGAGTTTGTGCTGCATCTTCATCCGTCTGAGTCACAGATTGTTTTGGTTTTTGGCAACAGGAGCAGCTACCCGGACAGGAAGGAAGGAGAGGACGCTGAGATGGACGAAGAGGAGCTGCCTGATGACAAAACCCTGGAGTACGACGACGAAACGCTGGAGCTGACTCTCCCTTCAGGTGACACGACATGTGTTATTATGATCAGCAAAATACAAAAGCTGAACGTACAGTGAATAAAAGCACAGAATATAGGAAGAACTAACATTTCAGACAGACTGATTATTTATATTATAAACACATTAGTGATACACAGGTTTGCATTCTGAGTTAGACAGGCTGAGAAGAGTTACAGCACATCTGTTAGAAGTTTAAAGAATAAAAGACTACGTAACCAGAATTGTTACCTAAAAAGTTACATTGTGCATCTTTAATATAAATGAATTAAAATTTGGCAGTTGGCAATTTGCTTAATATGATTTACTGACAAGAAAACTACATATATCTATATCTCTGTCAGTGTCAAATACACAAAATTAACCTGTAAAAATTGCAATTAGTGATTTTAACTCTAAACAATCTGTCATCATCAATCATGTAAGAGATGTAGGTAAAATAAATAATAATGAACTTTTAATTTTATAGCACTTTTCAAAACATGGTTATAGATAAAGATATAAACGAAACACACATTTAAAATAAAACAGGAACACGTGAAATGGTACAAACAATCCATGAATTAACAACATCCCACAAATAAAAAGCTGTAAACGAAGTATACAATAAAACAACATAAAATACATAAAATCCATAAAATACAAGAGGGACAGAAACAAGACCAGCAACAGATTCAATATCGTAGAGCTTCCCTATAAAAAATCTCTTCAGGTCTTCAGTTTGTTCTGTTTAAAGCTTTATAATCCAGTTACTGTAAATAAGATGAGTTAACAAAATTGAATAGTCGGAACAAAAAATCGACATGAGACAGTGTGAGATTAACTTTTCACTATATTCTGACATTTTATTGAGTAAAGAATCAGTGGAAGAAACACACATTCACAGATCATGACAATGGTTGAAAAGTACAGCTCTAAATTAAATGATAATCTGTGTTAGTGAGGTAATTAAGCAGAGATGGCTGTTCTGGGTTTGACTTTCAAACTGTTGTCATCAGTCTAGAATAATAAATAAATCATCATCGGGCACTGACATGTTGACATATAGCTTCTGTTCAGCATACATAAGATGTCTATATATCTATATTAATTACCAAGAGTCATCAAAACATAAATATGTCTGTTGTTTTACCAGAAACGGTAATAAGATCACAACCCAGAGAAACAAACTCTCCTCACATACTTACAATGGCTCCACCTGTTGGCCAGATGAAGGAACTTCATCATTACATCTACACACAATTGACATTTGCTCCCACATGGAGACGCTGTGAACACTGACCGGTTTTATGCTTCATCTCCTAAAGAACATGTATTAAAGATGTGATAATGACGATCTACAGTTTGTCTAATGGAATCTAAAACTATTTTAAGATACTTTACATATTAATAATGAAACCTAAATGTCACTTGTGTTTGACATTAGATTTGTAGTTTCATCTAAATCTGTTTGAATTGTTGTTGTTTGAGCTTCATGTGTTCATATCGTAACCGATAGAACGTTGTCGCTGTGTCTCTCCAGGTGCAAAGATCGGCCACCGCTCCCTCATGAGGTACTACAAACAGCGGTTTGGAGCCCAGAGAGCGGTGGTTCTGACTCACAATAGGAACGCTGTTGGCAGAGTCCTGCGGCAGTACAAAGCTCTGGGCTGGGGAGGAGAAGGAGGTAAGAGTCAACCACGACCTTTAGGCAACATGAGAGTACTTTGTTTGTTTCAGAGTGCAGATTTTGTACACTTCAGATCACCTTAAGCTTCTCATAGGAGACGATCAAAGGACAAGTACTGTCCACTTCATTTAAATTAAGTTTAATGACAACAACATGTAGGTTCTTAGACCTGCATCAGGTCATCTGATATCAGAAGGAGGCTTGCAGCTGAATGATGGTTTGCTTCAGTTTTCTGAACAATCAAACCAAATATCAGTTGTTTCTGTGAAGCATGTTTTACTTCAGAGGACTTGCATGCATGAGTAGAAATATTATTAACAAATCAGAAAGGAAGTTTGATGCTTTTTCAAGGAGAGGAGGAAGTCTACTAAGTCCTAAAAAGAGAAGATTTTAATCTTTTGTAATTAAGGCTGTCATGATGTCAGATCTTCACTGGACCTTTATCGTGTCTGAAAGAATAAACGATAACGATATCATCCGTAACGCTCTCAAAGTCAACTCAGCTTTGTTTTTGTGTGTTTAGGGAGGTGGACAGTGACTGTGTGTAACCATACATGTCGTTATGTCATGTCAACATGATTTTGCACGTCAGTAGTTAATCAACATGTAGCAGCCACACAGCAGCTCGCTCACAGTCGACTGTCACTGCAGCTTCTTCTTGTTTTCTGTCGTTTTTTGTTCCTCTAAAGACTTTATTTGCTTCACTGAGTCAGAATCTTAAAACCTTTTATGCAAGTGTTAAGAAAAAGCTTCTCTTTCTACTTCTGTTGTTATAAATGTGTTTTCCCTCCTCTGTCTTGTCCACAGTGAGTGTGGTAGAAATAGCGCCCCCTTGTGTTTGCTTTTGATTATTCTCATAATAACTAGACAACACGATGACACGTCTGCACCTGCATGTTGCCCCTCCCCTCTCTGTCCCTCAGGCAGCGGCTTCTATAAGAAACAGAAAGACATGCAGTACGTACAGATGATGAAGTCAAAGTGGATGCTGAAGATGGGCATGAGCCACAACGCCACCAAGCAGATGCACTTCAGAGCCCAAGTCATGTTCTAAACCCGGACCGGAGGAACCGAACATGGGGTCCAAGGTGACGGACGGGTGGATTCTGAGATTGAAGCTGTGTTACAGCCACAGAGACAGAGCAGAAGAGCAAAGTGTGCAGCGAGAGAAATATCCCACATGTTGATCATGTCATATCAGTTGTAAAAGCAGCCATGATGATTTCACACTGACGGAGAGAAATCTTTACCAGCATCTTGGGATTTTTTATTTCAAGAGCGGCAACATTATGATTTTCTTCCTAACAGGAAACATTTCCAAATGTAATTCTGCTTGAAACTGACTTGAATAAATATCAAGGTGATTTTCTGTAGTTTGACGTCACCTCACAAACAACCACAGCTGTAAGATCATTCTGAAACTATACGGAACATGTTAAAGCTACAGTAGATCAGTGTTGAGGAGGTGGGTGGAGACTAACCGTTGACATAACACACAGTTTTTTAATTAATGACTGGATTACATCTTTAACATGCTTGTAATACAACCAAACAAATAAATGTCTTTCATATTTATTCGATACGTGGCTGTCTTCCTTCACTACTGATTTATTTCTTTACTCTTCAGATGTAGAGCCGAAGAAGTGTTTCTGTGTGATCTCTGATCTTTTTCTTCTCTTTGTTGTGATTAAAACATTGACAGGATTCAGAGCTCGCCGGCTCCAGTCTGCCAGTTAATGCTAACGGGGTCGCTCGTTAGTCTGAAGCGCTGTTCCTGTCCCTCCGCTCCGCTCCGCTCTGCTCTGCTGGTCTAATTAACTGCACAGAACTCCATATTTTTCTGATACTTGCACTAATAATTCTGCAAAAGGCACCAACACCATGTGTGATGTTCAGAGTCCTCCACGCTCGCTGTCACTCAGACATTCTGCTCATTTTCAGGTTCATCACTTTATTTCTGGTCACTACTAGAAGAGGTTTACTTCGCTTTAAGGCTGGAAACAAAAACCACTCTGTTCTCATACTGCTGCAGCTCTGAGCTCCGCCTCTCTGATTCAGCTCCCTGTCTCTTTAAGGCTCCTCCCCCAGTCTGCTCTGATTGGTCAGCTCGCACACACCTGAGCCAGCACCGCTCACTCTGTCTCCAGTCAGCTGTCGTGTTTTAGGTGTCACAGTTATGTAAATGTGTGACATGGTGATGTATGTGGATCTTCTATCCGTCCCTCACAGCTGGTCTACCTGCGTGAAGGTGAGTCTTAAACCAATGACGCTCTTGTCTCGATCCCCGCAGGACTATCAAACAATCACAGCTAATGAAGTGGCTCCACTAATTCAGCTACAAACACGTTTTATTTCCTTTAACTTCTTCACAATAAACGCCACTGTTATTTAGTAATCTAAAAACTTTTATTATGAGGCAGTATCACAGGAAACGTTTTCAGCAGCAGTGACTGAACACGACTCCTGAACAGCTGACAGGAAGCGTTAAACACAGCAGATGTTTAAACGAACAAACAGGACGAGAGAAACTAAAGAGATTCAGTCAGAAGATAGAAAAGTCTTGAGAGCTAAACTGACTCTTTCTCTCAGGTTTTACTGCACAGATGTGAATTGAGTTTTGATTTTAGGGGGAGACGGTGTTTGTTACCGGTTGGCTGCAGTCGTGAGTTGTCACCGCGGCCCGTTTGGAGGCCCAGAAAATCAGTGTGGCTCGGTTTGACTCTGTGCTGCTTAAAGTGCTGGTGTCAGTAGCCCTGATGTAATCTGAACCAGTTGGCCAAGTTGTGATCATTTATTCTGCTGTAAAGGTTTAAACCCAAGGCTCTTTATGGGGATCGACTCTCTTTTAGAGCCTCGAGTGGTCGTCAGAGGAACTGCAGTTTATGGTGATTCAGCATGGTGTCGCTTGGCTTGGTTGTAAAAAAAAGTACCCACGAGTCATACTTGAGTAAAAGCAAAGATTCAAATATCACATTTGTTATTTGTTCATTTAAAACTCACACATGCAAATAGTACTTGGGTAAAAGTATCTGATATTAAATGTACTTAACTATCAAAAGTAATTTTCTGGTCATAAAAGTTACTCATTTTCTTGATCATTCAGAATCAGTATTTCTTAGTGGTTAACCAATAAAATAATTTGATTTAATAATGTGCTTGTTTGGCTCTGATGCAGAATGTAATCTGTAAAGTATCTTGGTTGTAAAATAAATGCAGAGGAGTTAAAGAATAAGTTAAGAGAGAGTGAAGACTTGTTATATTAAGAAACAACCTGTGTGATCAGTTTCAGAGGTTTCTACTCCTGAACTGAAGTGTTGGTCAGAGCTGAGATCCAGAAGAAGGAAAATGTGAAAACACTTTAGATTCAGGTAGAGTTGTTGTGTTTTGTCCCTTCTCTTGTCTTTCCTTCCTTCCTCCTTCATTCTTTATTCCTCTCCTCACCTGACTTGATGACACAGAACCAGAACGGCCCGCGGTTTGAAATGTTTTCATCATCAGTAAAACATCCTGCTCACAGTGAGTATTGAACGTTTGGTGCTTGAATTCTTCCTGCTGGGAATATTTGTTCACTTTGACGTCGTCAACATTTAAAACAGGACGTTTCCACGGTGATTTGTTACTAATGGCTTTGATTTCATCTTCATCACTGTAGCTGCTCTCAGGAACGTCAGATTTATCAATGACTCTGAGTCTTGTGCAGATGATGTCATGGAAAACTGATCAGGCCTCAGCAGGATGCTGACCCACCACACCGCCCCGTTAATGAGCTCAGTTACTCCATTTGTTTGTGGTCCTCCACTTTATCTTTGGCAGGCTCTCCACTTCCTTTTGCAGGCTGGGAGAGTGTTTGCGGCGCGATGGTTTCAGGGGTTTAGGGCACTCTGCCCGTACAGCACGCGGCTGTTTGACAGTGGACAGGAAAAGCAGCGAGGGGGAGGGGCGCCCTGCAGACAGGCCGACTGCGAGAAGGAGACTAATTGATCAGGACGACTTGGGAGAGAAGCAGGGCAGATGGCTGAGAGCATTAGCACTGTGGAAGTCATGGGAGGAGGTGATTGTTTCAACTAGAACGGCGGTTTGACTGATGTGTGTCTGTAGTCCGACACTGATCCTGGACACAAGCAGTCGCCACAGCTTAGTGTTTGGATTGTTTCCTTCAGATCTGCTGTTGTTCTCGTCCCTCGCAATATTCTGCCAAATACATTTGGTTAAAAGTCAAAACAGATGAGCGTGATAAATACTGAACAATCGTTAAAGCTCAGTGTAAGAATGTGGCACCACACTGCCAAGTTCAGCAGACTGGAGGAAACATTGCCATCGTTAGCTGATTAGCATGCTAACTTTAGTAAATATCTCTGCAATGCCAAACATAGACGTCTTCAATCGAACATCAACAGTCTGAAGATACTTTGAGTTAATTTATAAACGTTTTAAACTAAGATTCTCACATATTGCTCCTTTAATGGTCCAGCAGCAGCAGCAGCTCCCTCTAATTCAAAATGAAGCTGTCAACGTTTTTTCTGTGTGTTTGTCTGTGTCAGCTGCTGGAAACGGGCCTGATTGGACAGTTCTGAGTGATTAGATGCACCGCAGCACTCGGTCCTCATTGGCTCCCTTCTGTTTCCTGGAGTTGGTCCCAAAACCTTCATGGAAACATTATTTTTAGCCATGCTGGCATGTAGCTCGAGGACGGCAGTGACGGTCTGTTGTTCCAACATTTTGGTCCAGACTGAAATAACTACACTCTAACTGTTGTGTGGATTGTCAGGAAGTATAAATTGTCTTCATGTTGTTTCCAGGAGTTTTAAGTGGAATCTAAACTGTATACATCAGTTAAAAAGCATTTCTGTTGTCAGGTTGTGAAATACCTCTGTGGATGGTGTTAATCCTCCTCCATCATGACGCAGAACTTCAGCTCTTTAATTCATCAGGAATACGACTCCAAAGAGCAGCTGAGCTCTCTGTTGACCTCCAGCAGCTGGACCACAGCTGGACCACAGCTGCAGGCGGATGGATTCTTATAAAAACATTTGATTGCAAACCCAGTTTTAAAAAGATGCTGTGAAATGTAAATTGAAACAGACTACAATCGTTGACAAATTAACTGTTTACTGACAGTAAAAAATACTGGACTGTACATCAGCTGTTAGCTAGCGAGCAAAGACGGGCAGCTCAGGGTCTCTGCTGAGTGCTGAGTTCAATCAGAGGTTCTGAGCTCTCAGCAGAGACTCTGGTTCTGGTTCTGGTTCTCTGTCACCTCTCTGTAATGTTACGTTCATGAAGTAACGTCCATTTAGTGGAGGTCAGCTCCGGATCACTGCTGCAGTCAGGCTGATCAGCAGGAAGGAACAGAAGTCACCTTTTTAATCCCACAAGTTACAATCGATCTTATATTTGTTTTGTTTTACATCGACTCCCAACATATTGGAGATCTGGGTTTTAACCTAGTTACTACCTTTTAAACAAGAAGGATTCCTCACAGCTCGGCAACACAGAGTTCTTCTATTAATGGTAAAATGTGATGTATAAAAGATAAGAATATGATATATTAACCATTAATAAAGTGTGTTGTTAACACATATAAAATCCAGATAAAATAGTTCTTCTCTGACATATCAGACCCTGGTGATCCGGTTCAGTCTTCCCTGTATGAGCAGAGAATCTGAATGATTATGGTGGAGGTCTTTTAAATATGTATTAGATGAACAGGCGCCAAACCATCAGACAGAAGGTAAAATCTAAAACTAAATTCAGAGACGCCTCCACCCTCCTGAAACAGAAGCATGTATGGAGGCAGTCCACCCGGCCCTCCATGCTCTCAGCACGAGCCCGGTCTCCCTGCGAGCCCTGGGGACCTGGTATTGATCGGTGCCTCGTAGGTAGTGATTGGACATGAGTGGATAATTTCCTTTGCTGCATTAGAGTCCATTACTGACCCGCTCCCCGGAAAGCGATAGACATCCTCAAAAAAAAAAAAAAAAAAAAATAAAAGCTGGGGTAGATTCTTCTTGGAAGAGCGTCTCCTCCGACAGCCGACGCTGCTCGCACTTTATTATCAGGTCCTGACGGAGGCTGTAATAAGATCACGAGACATTTTGTTTCCTCTCCTAAAATCTAGAACAGAGGACACTTTATGTGAGCGTTTATACGCAGAATATATGAATGAAATACATTTATAACACAGTTTAATGTATTTGTCTTCCTGGAGGCTGATATTTAAAGACATGATGACTAAAATGTCTTTTTATAGGAGAAATTACAACTGCTGACTAATGTTGTACATAAACAAACCCTCAAAATGTCCTTATAGTTTGTTACAACTGCTCTATGTTATGTTATCAACCATTTAAGTGCTTATTGAACTAAAATGAGGACTGAGACAAAACATTCTGTCCAATAGGAATAAAAGGATTTATATATTCGTTTTACTTCACAGGCGAGGCTTAAAGGAACAGTTTACCTAAATCATCTCCTCCTCCTCATGATATAAAGTCCTCCTCTCCTCCTCCTGATGATATAAAGTCCTCCTCTCCTCCTGATGATATAAAGTCCTCCTCTCCTCCTGATCATATAAAGTCCTCCTCTCCTCCTCCTGATGATATAAAGTCCTCCTCTCCTCCTCCTGATGATATAAAGTCCTCCTCTCCTCCTGATGATATAAAGTCCTCCTCTCCTCCTCCTGATGATATAAAGTCCTCCTCTCCTCCTCCTGATGATATAAAGTCCTCCTCTCCTCCTCCTGAGGATATAAAGTCCTCCTCTCCTCCTGATGATATAAAGTCCTCCTCTCCTCCTCCTGATGATATAAAGTCCTCCTCTCCTCCTCCTGATGATATAAAGTCCTCCTCTCCTCCTCCTGATGATATAAAGTCCTCCTCTCCTCCTGATGATATAAAGTCCTCCTCTCCTCCTCCTGATGATATAAAGTCCTCCTCTCCTCCTCCTGATGATATAAAGTCCTCCTCTCCTCCTCCTGAGGATATAAAGTCCTCCTCTCCTCCTCCTGATGATATAAAGTCCTCCTCTCCTCCTGATGATATAAAGTCCTCCTCTCCTCCTCCTGATGATATAAAGTCCTCCTCTCCTCCTCCTGATGATATAAAGTCCTCCTCTCCTCCTCCTGATGATATAAAGTCCTCCTCTCCTCCTCCTGATGATATAAAGTCCTCCTCTCCTCCTCCTGATGATATAAAGTCCTCCTCTCCTCCTGATGATATAAAGTCCTCCTCTCCTCCTCCTGATGATATAAAGTCCTCCTCTCCTCCTCCTGATGATATAAAGTCCTCCTCTCCTCCTCCTGAGGATATAAAGTCCTCCTCTCTTCCTCCTGATGATATAAAGTCCTCCTCTCCTCCTGATGATATAAAGTCCTCCTCTCCTCCTCCTGATGATATAAAGTCCTCCTCTCCTCCTCCTGATGATATAAAGTCCTCCTCTCCTCCTCCTGATGATATAAAGTCCTCCTCTCCTCCTCCTGATGATATAAAGTCCTCCTCTCCTCCTGATGATATAAAGTCCTCCTCTCTCCTCCTGATGATATAAAGTCCTCCTCTCCTCCTCCTGAGGATATAAAGTCCTCCTCTCCTCCTGATGATATAAAGTCCTCCTCTCCTCCTCCTGATGATATAAAGTCCTCCTCTCCTCCTCCTGATGATATAAAGTCCTCCTCTCCTCCTGATGATATAAAGTCCTCCTCTTCTCCTCCTGATGATATAAAGTCCTCCTCTCCTCCTGATGATATAAAGTCCTCCTCTCCTCCTGATGATATAAAGTCCTCCTCTCCTCCTCCTGATGATATAAAGTCCTCCTCTCCTCCTCCTGATGATATAAAGTCCTCCTCTCCTCCTCCTGATGATATAAAGTCCTCCTCTCCTCCTGATGATATAAAGTCCTCCTCTCCTCCTGATGATATAAAGTCCTCCTCTCCTCCTCCTGATGATATAAAGTCCTCCTCTCCTCCTCCTGATGATATAAAGTCCTCCTCTCCTCCTCCTGATGATATAAAGTCCTCCTCTCTTCCTCCTGATGATATAAAGTCCTCCTCTCCTCCTCCTGATGATATAAAGTCCTCCTCTCCTCCTTAGATATAAGTCCTCCTCTCCTCTCCTGATGATATAAAGTCCTCCTCTCCTCCTCCTGCATGATATAAAGTCCTCCTCTCCTCCTCCTGATGATATAAAGTCCTCCTCTCCTCCTGATGATATAAAGTCCTCCCTCCTCCTCCTGATCGATATAAAGTCCTCCTCTCCTCCTCCTGATGATATAAAGTCCTCCTCTCCTCCTCTGATGATATAAAGTCCTCCTCTCTCTCCTGATGATATAAAGTCCTCCTCTCCTCCTCCTGATGATATAAAGTCCTCCTCTCCTCCTCCTGATGATATAAAGTCCTCCTCTCCTCCTCCTGAGGATATAAAGTCCTCCTCTCCTCCTCTGATGATATAAAGTCCTCCTCTCCTCCTCCTGATGATATAAAGTCCTCCCTCTCCTCCTCCTGATGATATAAAGTCTCCTCTCCTCCTCCTGATGATATAAAGTCCTCCTCTCCTCCTGATGATATAAAGTCCTCCTCTCCTCCTCCTGATGATATAAAGTCCTCCTCTCCTCCTCCTGATGATATAAAGTCCTCCTCTCCTCCTCCTGAGGATATAAAGTCCTCCTCTCCTCCTCCTGATGATATAAAGTCCTCCTCTCCTCCTGATGATATAAGTCCTCCTCTCCTCCTCCTGATGATATAAAGTCCTCCTCTCCTCCTCCTGATGATATAAAGTCCTCCTCTCCTCCTCCTGATGATATAAAGTCCTCCTCTCCTCCTCCTGATGATATAAAGTCCTCCTCTCCTCCTCCTGATTATAAAGTCCTCCTCTCCTCCTGATGAGATAAAGTCCTCCTCTCCGCCTCCTGATGATATAAAGTCCTCCTCCTCCTCCTCCTGATGATATAAAGTCCTCCTCTCCTCCTCCTGAGGATATAAAGTCCTCCTCTCTTCCTCCTGATGATATAAAGTCCTCCTCTCCTCCTGATGATATAAAGTCCTCCTCTCCTCCTCCTGATGATATAAGTCCTCCTCTCCTCCTCCTGATGATATAAAGTCCTCCTCTCCTCCTCCCTGATGATATAAAGTCCTCCTCTCCTCCTCCTGATGATATAAAGTCCTCTCTCCTCCTGATGATATAAAGTCCTCCTCTCCTCCTCCTGATGATATAAAGTCCTCCTCTCCTCCTCCTGATGATATAAAGTCCTCCTCTCCTCCTCCTGATGATATAAAGTCCTCCTCTCCTCCTGATGATATAAAGTCCTCCTCTTCTCCTCCTGATGATATAAAGTCCTCCTCTCCTCCTGATGATATAAAGTCCTCCTCTCCTCCTGATGATATAAAGTCCTCCTCTCCTCCTCCTGATGATATAAAGTCCTCCTCTCCTCCTCCTGATGATATAAAGTCCTCCTCTCCTCCTCCTGATGATATAAAGTCCTCCTCTCCTCCTGATGATATAAAGTCCTCCTCTCCTCCTGATGATATAAAGTCCTCCTCCTCCCTCCTCCTGATGATATAAAGTCCTCCTCTCCTCCTGATGATATAAGTCCTCCTCTCCTCCTCCTGATGATATAAAGTCTCCTCTCCTCCTCCTGATGATATAAAGTCCTCCTCTCCTCCTCCTGATATTATAAAGTCCTCCTCTCCTCCTCCTGATGATATAAAGTCCTCCTCTCCTCCTCCTGATGATATAAAGTCCCTCCTCTCCTCCTCCTGATGATATAAAGTCCTCCTCTCCTCCTCCTGATGATATAAAGTCCTCCTCTCCTCCTCCTGATGATATAAAGTCCTCCTCTCCTCCTCCTGATGATATAAAGTCCTCCTCTCCTCCTCCTGATGATATAAAGTCCTCCTCCTCCTCCTCCTGATGATATAAAGTCCTCCTCTCCTCCTGATGATATAAAGTCCTCCTCTCCTCCTCCTGATGATATAAAGTCCTCCTCTCCTCCTGATCATATAAAGTCCTCCTCTCCTCTCCTCCTGATGATATAAAGTCCTCCTCTCCTCCTCCTGATGATATAAAGTCCTCCTCTCCTCCTGATGATATAAAGTCCTCCTGATGATATAAAGTCCTCCTCTCCTCCTCCTGATGATATAAAGTCCTCCTCTCCTCCTCCTGATGATATAAAGTCCTCCTCTCCTCCTCCTGATGATATAAAGTCCTCCTCTCCTCCTCCTGATGATATAAAGTCCTCCTCTCCTCCTCCTGATGATATAAAGTCCTCCTCTCCTCCTCCTGAGGATATAAAGTCCTCCTCTCCTCCTGATGATATAAAGTCCTCCTCTTCTCCTCCTGATGATATAAAGTCCTCCTCTCCTCCTGATGATATAAAGTCCTCCTCTCCTCCTGATGATATAAAGTCCTCCTCTCCTCCTCCTGATGATATAAAGTCCTCCTCTCCTCCTCCTGATGATATAAAGTCCTCCTCTCCTCCTCCTGATGATATAAAGTCCTCCTCTCCTCCTCCTGATGATATAAAGTCCTCCTCTCCTCCACCTGATGATATAAAGTCCTCCTCTCCTCCTCCTGATGATATAAAGTCCTCCTCTCCTCCTGATGATATAAAGTCCTCCTCTCCTCCTCCTGATGATATAAAGTCCTCCTCTCCTCCACCTGATGATATAAAGTCCTCCTCTCCTCCTCCTGATGATATAAAGTCCTCCTCTCCTCCTCCCGATGATATAAAGTCCGGTGAAGCTTGACAGTAAAACAGAGTTGCAGCATTCTGAACTGTAGCAGCTGGAGACTTGATTTAAAAGTACAAAGTAACAATTCTACATTAAAACATCTAAAATCGACTTGACCTTTGTTAAATAATGTGTTGTAAATATCGTAAATGTTTCCAACAATGTTCAAACCCAAAGAAATCCATTTTAATTTGACTGACTTTATATCATCAGGAGGAGGAGAGGAGGACTTTATATCATCAGGAGGAGGAGAGGAGGACTTTATATCATCAGGAGGAGGAGAGGAGGACTTTATATCCTCAGGAGGAGGAGAGGAGGACTTATATCATCAGGAGGAGGAGAGGAGGACTTTATATCATCAGGAGGAGGAGAGGAGGACTTTATATCATCAGGAGGAGAGGAGGACTTTATATCATCAGGAGGAGGAGAGGAGGACTTTATATCATCAGGAGGAGGAGAGGAGGACTTTATATCCTCAGGAGGAGAGGAGGACTTTATATCATCAGGAGGAGGAGAGGAGGACTTTATATCATCAGGAGGAGAGGAGGACTTTATATCATCAGGAGGAGGAGAGGAGGACTTTATATCATCAGGAGGAGGACTTTATATCATCAGGAGGAGAGGAGGACTTTATATCATCAGGAGGAGAGGAGGACTTTATATCATCAGGAGGAGGAGAGGAGGACTTTATATCATCAGGAGGAGGAGAGGAGGACTTTATATCATCAGGAGGAGAGGAGGATAGGAGGAGGAGGACTTTATATCATCAGGAGGAGAGGAGGACTTTATATCATCAGGAGGAGGAGAGGAGGACTTTATATCATCAGGAGGAGAGGAGGACTTTATATCATCAGGAGGAGGAGAGGAGGACTTTATATCATCAGGAGGAGGAGAGGAGGACTTTATATCATCAGGAGGAGAAGAGGAGGACTTTATATCATCAGGAGGAGGAGAGGAGGACTTTATATCATCAGGAGGAGGAGAGGAGGACTTTATATCCTCAGGAGGAGGAGAGGAGGACTTTATATCATCAGGAGGAGAGGAGGACTTTATATCCTCAGGAGGAGGAGAGGAGGACTTTATATCATCAGGAGGAGGAGAGGACTTTATATCATCAGGAGGAGAGGAGGACTTTATATCATCAGGAGGAGGAGAGGAGGACTTTATATCATCAGGAGGAGAGGAGGACTGTTTTTACTTTTCAGGGTTGAGCTTTACCTTTAAAACCCGTCAGAACATCAGGGACCCTGGAGAACCCCTCAGTCCCCCACATGTCCTGTAGAGAACTCTCCTACCCTGCAGACACCTGGACCACCACCAGGAGTCTGGACCTCCTCCAGGACCTCTGTGATCACCTCAACTAGACCTCCCTAAATAAAACCCTTTATATTCTCCACCATCTTCCTTCACATGTCCTCTGGCTTCACCTGCTCAGCTCCATCACTCACAGGTGCCTGTTTAAAGTCGCCCTGTGTGACTGAATGCCTCTATATCCCGGCAGGTGAGCCCTTTAACACGGGGAGGTGCTGCGGGTCGCCACATCTATTATTGTCTGCGGCAGCCGGACGCACTGGCGGTGCGGGAGGAGTGGTGCGTGCACAGGTCTGGAGAGTCATCTCCTCCATCATATTAATGGGAGAATAATGTGATTGATTGGTCATCTCCCGGGGAAATGGTCCTCTCTGCTTCCTGACACTGTCAGACTCATCAGGCTACTTGCAGCTGACTGGGGAGGATTCCTGCTCAAGAGCCCGTCAGCAGGGTGAGTGCTGGTCCACCTCAGGGGGGTTCAACCCGGGTTTTCTTTACCCCACCGCTGCTGTGTTGCTCTCAGCTTCCTCGGTGGGGACTGAAGAGGCGGAGGAGGACGAGGAGGAGGAGGAGGAGGAAGGGAAGAGGAAGAGGGGGATCCGGCGCTTCAGGACGGCTGAGTCCCGGTGCGATGCATGGAGGCTGCTTGGAAATGCTCCCCGGGTCTCCGGAGCGCATGAGGCGGTTCCAGCCGACCGACGGGCCGCAGCACCGGGGGGATCCGGCCGCTGATCCGCAGCTCCACGGAGCCGCCACACCATAGGTTCGAGGCACATCCTCCCCACAGCACCGTGATCCGGGAGCCTAAAGGCTGCATCACTTCTGCGTCGCAGCGGTGGAGGATTTGTGTGGCTGTCATCTATGCAATTTTTGTCTCGACTTTTCATTCTATGATGAGCACAGAGGAGGGAGAGGCAGGTTCAGCCTGCGAGGAGGCGAGGGGAGGCACTGCCGTCACCCACCGCCACACCTGGGATGAAGGCGAACCGCACGGCTGCCAAGGACGTCCGCGCCCCGCCGAGGAGGACGAGGCGGCGCAGGGCGAGGAGGCAGCGGAGCCGGAGGAGACAGAGGAGGGAGAGGAGGGAGAGGAGGGAGAGGGCTGCCGGGAGGGCTGCCGGGAGGGCCGGAGCTGCGGGGATGCATGCGGGGGGGACACCGCGGGGAATATTTCCAGTGAGGACGGGGCTGTCGGGGGCACATCGAGCAAGGCACAGACGATGCATTCAAACTGCAGCAGCGAAACCTGCATCCCCACTCCCAGCTGCCGGATCTGCTTCCAGGGCGCAGAGCAGGTAACTGCACCGCCGACACACTCAGCTCACATCACCGCACAGTGTCGGAACCGGCTGCCTCTGTAACGTTATCGGGTTTAAAGTCCTGGTTCCGAGACTGATGAAAGTTAAAGTTAATGAAGGTGAGGGCACGGACCTCACAGCTCGACCCTGATTGGCTGACAGCAGCAACTCATCTAATTAAAAACGAGGTGAACCTGCTGAGTGAAGCAGCTCTCATGCTGGAACCCGGGCCTGATTGGACGGGTTCCAGCATAAGAGCATATCAGAACCAGAACCGAAATACATGGAAGACTTAATGTGTCACACCTTCAACAGCATCTCAGAAACATCTGTGATGGTGAGCAGGTTCCCTTTAAAGAGAACATGACCCGGACCTGCTGCAGAGACTCCAGCACCACGGACAGCTCACCTGAACACCTGAACACCTGAACAGCTGCGTTACCAGGGGTGACAAGTAACTAAATACATGTACATGTACATGTTACATTCTCCTGTTACAGATTTTACAAACAAAACACACAAACATCTACTAAAATATGATTCATCATCGGTTCACATGCCGCAATGTTAAAATCCAGCCTGCACAGAAATGCATTAGTAACGAGAATGGTACTGAGTAGAGCGCATACCTCCGCTCCCCTTTTGAGTCACCTGAACACATCTCCAGATCCATGCATGATTCCCTGAGAAATTAACAAAAGTGTGGAAATTTGACTCATCTCTCAACATTCAAGAAAGCAGCAAAACAGAAAAAAATTCTGGATTCATCAGTTTAAAAGTCAGCAGGGTCTAATCTGGCCTGAGACCCGTCCTCCAGCCAAGTTTGGTGGAAATCTGTTTGGTAGTTTTTGTTTAATCCTGATCACAAACCAACAGACAGACAGACAGACGGACACAGGTGAAAACAAAACCTCACCAACGGCGGTGATCATGATAATCCAACAGGATAACATGATGTAACACTCTGACTGGGGAAGTTTCACAAGTTATATTTTACTAATTTGACGTTGTTTTTGTCACTGAAAGCTTCAACAAGGAACTTTTTTTTCTGTCGTCGACTTCAGACGGACGATGACGATCTCTGTTTTAGCTCTGTAGCACCGAACTGTCTGTGCGACTCCTCGATTCATCCTCAGCTCTCTGATTTCCTCCTCTCACACAATGACCCGCCCACAACATTATCTGATTGGTTATACATCACAATCAATATGAATTAAAGCCAATAAACACTAAATAATCTAATTCTGCAGTATAACTAGTAATTAAAGTTATCAATACATGTACTGAGGAAGGAAAAAGGAGTAAAGTGCCTCAAAATAGTACTTATGTAGAGTACCAGAGTAAACTACTTAGTTATTTACATCACTGGTCATTTTGAACTCTAACACAAAGATTTTCATCTTTACTGTGAATGAATATCAGTGTTTATTATACATTAAGGGTCGTGTTTGTAAGAAAAGTAGATTTTTGAGTGTCATTCCAACCTGACGTCAAATTCAGACACTTTGAGGTCGCGACCGCCTCGTCCTTTAATCCTGAAGCATCAGTGTATGACGAGCTGGGAACGAGACTCAAAAATCTACTTTCCTCTTATAAGGGACCTGTAAAAATTTGTATTCCTAAAAAAACAAGAAAAAAAAGCCTCATCAGTCGCCCCCTGATCTAAATCCTCCTCAGTGACGTGACAGAAGACGACTTGCAAACCACATCAGCGTCTCACATAATGACCAGTCCCACTAATGGTGTCATTTAGATTTAAAAGGAGCACTGATTTTAATATTTATAATATTAATGAGGTAATAAATCAAACTTTTCTCCATCAGTGAATAAACGAGCTGTTCTCAGAAAATAAGTTCCCAGAACACGGTCTGAAGCTGGAGAGGTGGCAGGGTCCGCCATATAAACACAGTAAGACAGTATAAACTGTGTTGTTCTTGTTTATTCAGTCATGACGACAAAGAGAGTTTGTTTATTTAGTTTGTTTAGGCAGAAAAAAACATCGGCCAATGAGGATCCTTCTCTTCTATTCTTAGTAACATTTTCTTCACTGAAACCACAGACTGCTCCTTTAAACTAAGATTAAGGTTAAGATAAAGATATTTATCCCACAACAGGGAGATGCAACAAGTACAGGAACAAAGAGTCAGAAAAATATACATAAAAAACTAAAAACAAAGTGATTGATTGATCAGAGTTTTCAGTCTGATGTCTGTGAGGATGAATGATCTGTTCAGTGATCAGTCTGCTGATCAAGGCTTCCACAGTCTGGTGCAGGTGAGAGATGCTACAGACTGCTCCTTTAAACACCTCCGTTATTCATCATCGAACTCATGAACAACCTGTCGAGACACCTGGAGGTCCCCACACAAAACTGAAGGTTAAAACAACTTGTTCTGCAGCAAAAAACAAAAAACAAAGCTGTTCATAAAAGACAAAGAAAAGAGTAAAATCCAGTTATAGTCACATAACTGCCAGCAGCTGAAGTCCACTTCAGCACCGAGCCAGAACTCCAAACATGTAATAAAGCTCACAAAGACAATTCAAGGTGTTAAATATTAGAAAACACAATAAAGTGGAACGTCTCAGTCAGAGCTGATAGAACACGTTGGTGTTTTTATTCCTGAGGGTTTGAGCTCCACATCAGGACGACTGAATCATAATAATCCATCTATAATCAATATGATCAGGCAGAGACGCCTCAGTCCGACTGTCTGCACGTGTTCCTGGCAGTGGACGGACAGATGTGGACCTGCAGGGACCGGCGGACGCTCTGTCTCTGAAACCTGACGCTCTGCAGGCCCGGTGGTATCGTGACAGTGAGCCCTCGGTGAGGGAAGCATCCATCCTCGCCGGAGCTCAAAGGAAAGAGAGGAGTCAGAGCAGTAAATGCCTAAGTGAATATCCTGTCTTCTGAACGTGGGCTATAGCCTATTAGCAGAGCTAATCTAATAGCTCTGCCTCCGGGTCCAGACTGATATTTGATTTTGATACAAGGCCGCAGGCTGGCAGAGCTCACCAGTTATCAGGAAGATTGCAAAACAGAAATCTGACACTTTTAAATATTCATGTGTGAGCAGATGGAGTGAGAATGAGATCCGACACCAGAGGAGCCGCTTCCTTTAAGAAAACCGCTGCTTGATTCACAAAATACCTGATGGGAAAATATTAAAGTTGAACTCGACGCGTTCTGAACTCTGAGGTTCTGTCGTCTGTAACTGGGTCAGATTTATTCTCAGCAGCTCGTTCAGCTGCTGCCGACATGAACCAAAGGTTCACTTATTCCACTTTTCTGGAGCTTTCAGCTGCGGCTCACGGTCTTCAGCAGTGGATTGAGTTTCTGAGCTCCTGAAAAATCTACTCAGTTTTTGTTTATTCGACGAAACGATCCCAACTCAAGGTCCAATAACGAGCTTGTTGGGGAGTTGTTGACTGCGTTACAAACTCTATATGCTGATGAAGACCATGAGATGTGGTTGAAAGTTCTAATTCTGCAGTTCTTTGGCAAAACAATCTTAACTTGAGATCCACCTGCTGTTTCGTGAGTGTTAAACGGCAAACCAGACTGATGAAGACCATGAGATGCTGTTGTTGAAGGTGCTGTTAAAAGTCAGTAAGTGGATCTTGAGTTTAGACGGGTTCAAAGACTGCAGTTCTTTGACAAAATAATCTAAACTCAAGATCAACCAGCTGTTGTTTCATGAGTATCCAACTGTGAATGAACTTCATTAGCTGATGAAGAACATGAGATGGGTAGAAAGTTTGAAGAAGCATGTAAGGGCCCCTTGAGTAGAGATTGTTTCCTGTAAATGATCAGAGTTGTTGGACCGACAGCATGTTAACAGTTCTGGTTCCAGTCCAGTTCTGAACCCTCTGTGGATGTTATCGTCTCTCTTCCTGTTTCCTGTTTCTCTCTCCATCCCGTCATAAAGAAATCCAAAGAGTTGTTCTGTTAACGTCCTTCAGTTGGAGCCGGGTCGACCTTCTTGTTGTCTCCAGAACCTGCCGGTCTTAATCTCAGAAGTAGAACTGGTCTCCTAACAGATTCAGAAACGTGTCCACGATGTTGGTTTTGTCAGTCACAGCCGACCCGCGTTGGTTCAGTCCAGTGGAAACCTCCGAGGTCCTCTTAAACCCACAAGGTTAATATGACACGATGAAGAACGAGCTCTCTGACCACTGACCTTAATATACTATTAATATGCCTCTCACAGCCGGGCCTGCGGGTCAAAGCTACAGTAATGGCTGCTCGAGGAAAGCCCGGAGGAAGAAAGAATGCACCAGAACAAATAGATCCGGCTGTGATGATTAATGTCACGCTGCATCCTGCCGTTACTATCCGAGGGTGTTGTGTCTTTGAGGAATGATCATTGATCCGAGCGGTTCTGGTAAAGCCTCCGGTGAGCCGGTCGTGTGTTCTGTCTGATGTACGAGCTGCTGGGAGGAAAGTCCAAAAGACGGGGATTTCTACATGATGGGAAACGTCGACACGTAGACTTTGAGAACCGATGTTGGATTAATATCTGGCAGGCGGCTCCAACATCAATAGTTTGAGAGGTTTAATCTGTCAGAATCATAGAAACACCAGGCGTGATGTGAATATTAAGTGAGGAGAGGAGAGCGGTTCTCTGGCTCTGCTGCTTCTGTTATATTGTTAAATGTGTGAAATACGATAGCGGAGGGAAATCTTGAGCCGTTCCGGTGATGAATCAGGCAGAAATGTGCTTCCTCCCTGCTGATTGTTGAAGCCAGGACAGCTTGAGTTCATCCACGTCAGTTCAGCCTGAAGTCTGCAGCAGAGATGTGGAGTTATTCTGACTCCAGACGCTGTTTTGACTTCTTGCAACTGGATTTAACAAAAAATATGTCTTTTTAATTGACCTTAAACTCAAAGCTATCACAGTAAAATAGATCTACAGTGATATAAGGCAGCTAGCCACAGAATCAGAGATTATCACGAGGTTTGTATGTGCTCACCTGACACCAGGAGAATAAATCCCTCTGCACCATCTGACTGCAGTGTTTCTGTTGTAGCCGTTGTTTTGTCTCCTCCCGTGTATTCTGACTCTCACCCCTGACCTTCGCCCTCTCTCCGGTCCGCAGGGCGACCTGTTGAACCCGTGTCGGTGTGACGGCTCGGTGCGTTACACCCACCAGCACTGCCTGCTGAAGTGGATCAGCGAGCGAGGCTGCTGGACCTGCGAGCTCTGCTGCTACCGCTTCCACGTCATCGCCATCAACATGAAGAGACCGTGGCAGGTACGGCTGAAGAATTCGATTTTAAACGTTCACGAAATATAATATAATATGAGGATAATGAGAACAACAGTAACATGTAAAGACGCTCCATAAAATCCAGACTGAAAAGATGTTTTTAAGTTCAGGTAAGATGGCAACAGGTCTTTCAAAGTTAATGATAAAGGATGTCATCGTCAGTCTTGGATGGTTGTGTGAACTTCCGCCTCTGTGATTCAGGTTCAGCTTTGTTCAGTCAGACTTCTAAAGATGGTGACGACGTCTGAAGATGAATCAGTGTCGACTTCTCACAGGAAGGAGCTTCTCTGGTAACAGACGTCTGGATTAAAAGCCAGCCACTTCCTTTCTTATCACATCACTTCGTCCGGATGATTTTGATGATTTTCAGTCGGGTTTCTTGCACAGAGAAGAGAGCTGGGGAGTTAGAAAGAGTTTCTCACACAGAGTCTGACTGATGATCTGGAGCTCCATCATCCCTGCAGGTCTCTGACTCTCTGACTCATTTAGGAGGTTTCAGGTGTTCTGCGTCGATGGAGCGACTCATCAACACTTGAGGTCGTGTTGTGAGAACCAACATGAAGATGGAGGTTTTAGAATATTAACTGAGAGCTGGTGGACATCATCCGAACAGCTGCTCTCTTCTTTCTGAAAAGCACTTTAAATGCCTGACGAGCGTTGTGGCACCAAACTGCAGCCGTTTCATCCTTTATGGCTCTTTTTACGGCTTTTCACGGCCATAAACCTGCGAGGTTACAGATTTCTCCCACCGAGCGTGCTGTCTAAATTATTATGGAGGCATTAACAAGAGATTGTTTTTACACTCTCTGATGCATCGATCGCTCAGAGACATTCACAGCTTCTCTGTTGGAGGAAAACAGCCACACAGCAGCTTCACTGGCAGACTGACGACACATGAACCCACCTGCAGCTGCCACATCCTGTCCTGACACATGACTCACCTGCACTGGATTTTAACATCCAGAACTCTTTAATTATGTATGTTTCTCTTCCTGATGACCCTCTGGATAGGCACACCTTAATAGCAGCTCATTATCATTTCTCATGAATGACTCATTGCTGATAAACTGTAGAAATAAGTGGACAAGAGGACATGACTTCAACCACAGTGATGAAGCAGAACTGCAGCTAAAATTGAGCTGCAGTAATAACACTGTGCATTATTGATGAAATCCCTGATTGGATCCATCGTGAACAAACATAACAGAAGCAGCTTTAGTCATCCCGTAATAATCTATGATCACAAACACACTCTGAAGAACACAATATGTCTGAAGTTCCTCCTGATTTGTTGAATTAAAGCGCAGCAGGCCGAGAGAACAAACAGCATTTAGAGTTTGGGTTCAATTTAAAGTGACGGACTCGTTCAGTATTAATACATTCTGATACAACAGGGAGCACAGCTCTGCAGGAGGAGCACGCAGTCAGCGCTCTGCAGACTGAAGCTGGGAGAACATGTAATGTCACGGGGAAGCAGACGTAAACAGAATGGAGATCGGTGTGATGAGGCTTGTTGCAGTAAGAAACAAACAGAAGCACGACGTTAAAACCGGTCTGGATGAGACGCGGTCAACGCAGGTTTACATTTCTTCATCGAGAACTTGAGCGTGGTTCTAAGTTTCTGTATGCTAGCTAACGTTAGCCTCAATGGAGAGAATGTCTAGCGTAGCTTGGCAGCACCATCAGCTGCTCCTGGATCCGTCTGTCACTAGCCGTTTTTAGACAGAGCACCAAGCCACTAATCTGCCCGTCCTTTTGGCAGCTTGGTCCGCGGTTTTAGACAGAGGGCGGCAAATTGGGGGTCTGTTGTGGTCCGCCGATTTTCCACCTCGGAGGGTACACTTATTTCCACCTCGCCTGCTATCTAAAAACGAGGCGGCAATGTGCCGGCCTCTGCGTGAGGTGGGCGGAGGTGTCGATGACCTGCACTGTTGTGCGACCCACAGCTGGGGAGTTTTAAAACCAGGAAACAGCTGATCACAGCAGTCAGTCCATCACTTCATCCGCAGGACATTAAGATGAACAACTGGACAGCTGCTGAGATCCAGGAGATGCTAGTGTCTCCTCGCTCTCTGTAGCTGTTGGGTTGTGTTAGCTTGTTGTTGTGTCGGAAAGCTAAGAACGGTCGCTACTTTCAAATTAAAAGCCCCCCGCTAAGAACCCAGTTCTAAACTCCAATGGGGTGCAATGTAAAGCTCTTATTTTGAAGACAAATTTGTTGTCACTGTTCACAGCCCAACTCGAGCTTCACGTCGCGTCACATGTTTACGCCTACCTCAGAGGCGGCTTTGGAAAAGGAGGAATATTACGCCTCCGTTTTAGAAAGACAGGCCGGCACATTGTCGCCCTTACCTTGGAGCAAATGTGCCACCTTTTCTATCTTAAAAGGGCTACTGATAGTTGTGGTTGGACGGTACGACCTGCAAATAATATCACCATGTTTTTAGGCTTTATCACGATACACTATGTTCGTCCCTCTATTCTGAAATCTTCTCAAAAGCGTTTCCTAAATGTTCGGACTGACGACAAAATCAAGTATCACAGTATTTTTGACGGAACAGACATCGATGTGAGCAGTTTCTACCTCATATCTGTTTCTTGTTCGTCCCTCATTGTGGGAATGCAACTCAAAACCCTGACAGAACTTCCTCCTGAGTTTCTGCCCAGCTACAATGATAAAACACTACGGTGCATTTGAAATAGAAAGTTAATAACGACGGCAGTTTTCGGTGGCTTGAGGCGAACGAAGCGTCGACTGTGGACGCTGTGACGAGCGTTTTTGCGTTTCCCCTCCAGGTCTCGGCTGTCAGCTAAGATTCCTTCAGTCCTCATTTCCTCTGCAGCTGAACAGACAAGAGACTCCCGAGGCTGAAAATATCTGCATTCTGGATCGTTTCTTCAACTGAAGAACATTCGGGTCTTTGCAGATCTGTTTGCTCCAGATGGGACTTGAGTCAGCGGCAGACTGAACAAACACACAGCTGAGGCTCGGCTGTCGGCCCGCTCCGGCTGCCTCCAGTCTTTTCCTCTCAGAACAGCACCATGCAGCTTCACAATCACCCGCTCAGCATCCACAGCTTTCTGTCCCCGAGTGGTTTCCATCGAGTCTTTTCTGTGCTTTTTGTTTTCTCCTCCTCCTCTTCCCCATTTCCTCCTGGCATTGATCTCTTACACAGCTTCATTCACATTCTTCATGGACTCGTTCTGCGTCTTCTCAGCATCCCTCATCTCCTTTTAAGAGATTTTGTTTGTTTGTAGCAGCTTTTCAGAACCGTGTGAAACCTTCTGGACCTGATGTTGTCAACATGAACTCGTCCTGTTCTGGTTGAGGCTGTTTTCCAGGCAGGTGTGGGTCCTGCCTGTCAGGCTGGCAGCTGTCTGCAGCACAGGAGAGAGGACAGATGGATGTTCAGTAGTAGTTTCTGTCTCTTTAAGGCGAGTGGATTGGTAGATGATTCTAGAAGCAATATTTGTTATATTTGTTGTAAATTTCAACCAGTGATCCAAATGTTCTGACAGATGTTCAGATCAGAAGCTGATCTGTGGCTGTCGGTTACTGATGCAGGACTAAATAGCTGCTTGATGTGACAGACCTGCAGTAAAACTACACACAAGCAAAGTTTGGTTGCAAGAAAATGAAAACTAGTGGAGATGTGAATTTAAAAAATGACAGATTCAGGACAAATCAGAGGGTCAAACTGAGACAGATGTGTTTTGTCCTCAGTCCATGTCAGTGTGGTGTCTCTCGTCTGTGCAGTGGCAGTCCATCACCATCACGCTGGTGGAGAAGGTGCAGATCATCGCTGTGTTCCTGGGCTCTCTCTTCCTGGTGGCCAGCATCTCCTGGCTGCTGTGGTCAGCGCTCAGCCCGCAGGCCGTCTGGCAGCGTCGAGACATCCTCTTCCAGATCTGTTACGGCATGTACGGCTTCATGGACCTGGTCTGCGTAGGTGAGACTGCACACATCACACCAGAGATCCTCTGGGGTCAGTTACACTCGACACACTCTGTATCTTCATGTTTGTGTCGAGACTGAGACTCTGCACAACATCACCAGACTCCATTAACAAATGTGGTGATTTCAAGAGTTGTTGAGTTAAAACAAACTTTATAACATTATGAAACTCTATCTCTAACAGATTCTAACTCATTGTGTCCTTGTTGTAAATTCAGCATTAAATGTAATACATGAAGCCAACTATTAACCACAACATCACCAGACTCCCTTCACAAATCAGCTATTTTAAGGAGTTCTTGAGTAGCGTAAACCATTATAAACATTATGAAACTCTATCTATGACAAATTCTAAATCATTGGTGCCTTCTTGTAAATTCAGCATTACATCAAAACATGGAGTGAACCAGTGAACCACAACATCACCAGACTCCATTAACAAATGTAGTGATTTTCAGAGTTGTTGGGTTAAAACAAACTTTCTAACGTAGTGAAACTGTGTCTGTGACAGATTGTAAGTCATTGTGTCCTTGTTGTAAATTCAGCATTAAATCTTTCAGCTGAAGTTGTTTGTCTCCTTGTAAAAAGTGTCAGTTTGTGGCAGCATGTCTGTACCAGCCTGTCTGCTTCTGTGTCTAAAGTGCTAAAGTCTTACCTGCCAACATTGATCAGCTGTTTGAACACACTGTTTACACTGATTTCACCATTTACACTCCATTTATGAAAGAAGAAACATGTTATTGATCTAAACATGTCACATGTTACAAAGACACTAAACAGTAACAATATAGGCTACTTCTTTGTCCCCGTGGAGAAAGTCCCCAGACTCCCTTAACAAATGTGTCAGTTTAGTGAGTTGTTGAGTTGGAGACACTTTATAAACTCTGTGAAACTCTGTCTCTGACTCATTCTGCATTATTTGGACCTTCTTGTTAATTCGGCAAAAGTTCTACACATTGAGTCCTGTCTTAATGTGTGTAAAAGACAAATATGCACATTTTTTTTTGCATATAGGGCGAAGAAGTGAGAGTCAATTACAGTCTGTGCCGAGGTTTCTCTGTTTACAGTCACTAATAAATCCAGTTTTACATGAGAATTGTTGTAGAAACTATAATCTGAGTTAGAGGAAGACGTTACAACACCTGATTCAGAATGTTTCCTGGTTTAAAGATAAATAAAACATTACCTTTAATCTGCCATGTTTCTGTCCCTGTAACAGGCCTCATCGTCCACGAGGGGGCGGCAGTGTACAACGTCTTCATGCGCTGGCGGGCCGTCAACCTCCACTGGGACGTTCAGAGCTACGACAAGGCGAAGGACATGGAGGAGTCCAGCACTGGCCATTCCTCACTGGGCCCCAGGACGCTCTGGTTGCCTCTGGTCACCTTTGGGCCCAACGGCCCGTTACACCCGACCCAGCTGGGCCCACAGCCATGGACCTGCCTCTGTTTGGCCCCCTTCTGCCCCGGCCTGTTTCCCCAGAACAACCTCAGCCAGGACAGTGACTCAGGAGAGGTGGTCATTCGTGTAACATCGGTGTAACACCAGGCCGTATTTATGCAGGAACAAAACATCTGAAGGTTCAGGCTGGGCGGTATCAGTCCGGTCTCCTCTGGACCGGTTACACTCACACACATGATTGTTTTTGAGTTTCCTGGTTACTGAATATTTCCTCTTGAGTTAGAATAGTTGTCTCTTCTGGGGCCGGTCCTCACATCACCCTCAGCAATGACCCTGACCTACTGGTGGTGTTGTTGCCTTTGTGTTTGACGGACCTGAGACCCACACTCACCTCTCGAGCATTTATTAAAGGTGTCATGGCGGTTCAGGACTGCAGACGGTCACTAAAACTCTTTAACTGATCTGAGACGTCCATGATGGTTTCAGGAGCGTCTGCATCATTCAGTATCACATGTCTGAGTTTGTTCACTTGAACAGGAAAGAACTTTAAGATTGGATTATTTATTAGATCTACAGGTTGATCAATACAAAGAAATAAACAGCATGGACTGAATCTGTTCAAATGAATATCTTGAGGTATTCTGAGAAGGATGGAGGCACAGATGAAAACTAACCTTGATTTATATATATTCCATCATAACTCATAATGATGAGGAGAGAGATTGAAAATTATGAAATTAGAAACATTTTAATTATGGTTTAAAAGTCATATGAGAGAAAATGTCAAATATCTGAGATTAGAAAAAAGACAAAATTATGATTTAGAAATCAAAACTAATAGTTTATATTTATATAAAGTTTCATTTATTAGATAAATGTTACAAGATTAAATATGATATAAAATGTCAGATTTGTGTGATTAAAAAATTCAAAATTCTTATTTAAAATTCATAGATATGAGATAAAAATCTAAACGATACATTTTAAAATGTTTATGTTCTCATGTTTATAAGATTAAAAGTTCTGAGATTAAAAATGTTAAATTATGTTTGAAAAGTTTAAACTACAAGATGAAGAAATGTAAATAATTATGAGGCAAAAAATCAACATTTATCTCATTTAGATTGTTTGAATCCGTATTGGTAACTGTGTCTGTGAGTTGCACCTTGAACCTGCTGCACATGATCACATGTGATAATCAGAGTAAAATGATGGTTTGGCGTCGCTGGTTGTTGAATGTTGAGATCTGAGCTGATGAGTTTTCAGAGCTTTGACTCTCGGACCTGCTGCAGAAGGTTTTCTGTCGTTCTCACCGTGTTTCTGTGAGATAAACCTTCTTCAGTTTTTGTACTTCTTCCCTCGTCGTGGACCTGAACCTTCAGAACGCCTCTGTCGGGTCGGGACGAAGGTTTAAACAGAATGTAAATGAGCACAAACACCCGACGTCAGAACGACTGCAGACTCAAACATGGTTCTGACCCGATCCTCAGATGGTTTGTGCCGGTATAAATACAGCTGTTGATACTTGTGGTTTTGATCCGTCTGTATGCTGTTCTGTTGAGCTTCCAGGGGCCCTGTGGTGGTCGGGTTGTGTGGGGTTCTGTGGTGGTGGATCTCGACCTCACTTCTTTGGGTTGTGTGATTTTTTTGGTGCCTTAGGAGGCCGGGGGACGACGTCCCGACGCAGCACAGACATGACATGAATGTGACTTTTGCTGTTGGCTGTATTTCTATTTCTTTTTGAATGTAACATGGATGTAATGTATAAAGAATATTTATATAAACGGAGAGCAGTGTGGGTCATTTACATGGTGTCAGATTGAGTCCAGCTGCCTCAGGGTGTCAGCGGGTCACCTCACATCCAGAACCCAGAATGAGAAAGACAGAAGATCCATCTGAAGTCATCAGTGTGTAACGAATGTGAAGCTGCAGGCCGGAGACACTCTGGAGGTGAGCAGCTGTTGTTGGACTGAACAGGCTCCGTCTTTGTGTTCACTCTCTAGTTCTGTCATCAATCAACTTGTTCTTTGTTCTGTAGTGATTTGTGATGTCATCAGTCTGCGACGACGAGGAAGGCGCCAAAAACTGTTGGTTGGACGGAGCAACGAAGAGGTGAAATGATCAGGTCATTTATTCTCACTTTTATCTTCACACTCAAACGGCAAGAACATTTATTTTCTTTTGTGAATTATTCATTTCTTTAAATGTTTTTTTTTTTTTCAGGTGAGTTTTAATTTCTCCTTTGAACACGAGCTCCATCTTTGTTCTCGTGTTTCGCGGCACAGAGAAATTAAAAATCACCTGGAAGAATGTGGATGGATTCTTGTGGTCAAAATGAGTTTTACAAAAACAAAACGAATGAAATAAAAAACTTTTTTTTTTTTTTTACATGTATATGAAAATAATTCTTCTTCTCCCCAAAAAAAGACTAAAAACTAAACTTTTGTCACTCTGTCATATGGACAAAAAAAATTCTCCTGGGGAAAAAAATAATGTTTTTACAGATGGAACTAAACGTTGGAGCTAATAAAGTTTATACTAAAATTAATCTCAGACTCAAAAAACAAATCACCAGAGAAACAGATTCTCACTTGTCCCTCAGGGCTTCCGTAGCTGTAATCATCTGTCAGAAGTGGAACTGTATTGACTGAGATCACTTCCCTACTCAACAGTCTGCAGTAAATTATGATTTTAAGAGTTCATTGATTTGAGATAAATTATGTTTAACTGAAGTGCTGAAAAAAGCCTCCAGCCGTAGATTCAGTTTATTAAACTGGTGTAAAATAAAGAGGAACAGTTCAGCGATGCACCTTCAGACCAAATATGTATCCATTTATTGTTAGAATCATCCGTTCAATACATAACACACTAATACAGATAAAAAAACAAGATAACAGTTTCGTGTCAGCTCGAGAAAAATACAGCAAGAAAATCGCCATGTGAGAAAAACATGAAGGCAAAGACTTACAGTATAAAATGTACAGCCACATGATTATAGAATATATATATTTATATATATATAACATTGCACATTATACCAAAAAATAAAAAGGAACCACACGTGGAAAATCAGTGTACACAATATACAACAAGGCACTGTGGGGGGAAACCTGCACACGCGTCTTTGGATGGATCTGCCGCCCGCGGAGCTCCACTGAAATGTTGTAGGAATGTTACCCAGCAAACGGTCCAACAGAACCGGTCATTCAAGCTGACACCAGATCAGAATCAGCTGCTAACGTCTCGTGTTTCAATCAGGCGCGTCCAAGTTATCTAAAATAACACGTGGAGGGCTCGATGAAAGTGAAATGTGCAGACGTTTGGTGATCGAAGGAAGAATTAAAACAGGAGAATCATATTTCTCTGTTTGTATGAAGATTTTTAAAATTTGATCTTTCAGTTTTACAAGGTGGAGGATGGTCGTCGTGTTGCATTTCTTAAATAACAGCCAACATTTATAGTTTGAAGTGTTTTTGATTAAAAAGCAACATTTCCTGTTTTTATTCTGGATCTTCTCACGAGTGATTTGGATTCTAGGATAAAACCAAATCTACATTTTGTAGAGAATCAATTTAGAAACAGTGAATTAATATTAGTTATATTATCCACTGATCAGCCAGTAACTGACAGATCAATGCACTTCATCAATTTACAATCTATATTGCCTTAAAGCGGTCCGGCACAATTATTTCCTGCATGATTTATCACTTCGGTATAGAAGTGAGCTGAAATCTGTCGACACATTAATATAATCTTACAGTAGATACAGATTAACAGAAAGGTCCGACCTCAGTCGTCTGGACTCTGGAGCCGGTGTAGAAGATGTTCTTAAACCCAGCTGTGTTTAAAACTTGAGATCATGTGACACAACGCGACCGTGGTCACAGTTTGCTCAGGTTACGTCACGTACGTTCTCCTCCCTGTACAGACTGCTGCTGAACTTTAAACCACGTCATCCGACTTCCATCTTTGCTGCTGTAATAACGACTTCAGCCACTAGAGGTCTCCTAACAGGAAACATAAGTATGTGTCATAATGAGCTGCTTGAACAGTCGACCTATAGGGTTGCTGTTGTGATGCAGATGGGCGGGACCAGGCTGAACAGAGCTAATGTGATAAATCTGTTTCATCAGGATGCTGCAGATGTGAGGATGTCCGTTTTAAGACACATGTGTTGCTAGAAAAATCGATTTCTAATACTGGAGATCAGCTTGAATGACTGGAGTAACAGCTGGACAGATGTTGCGGTGTAAGTTCATCGGTAGTTAAAGGGAACAACGGGAGCGTCTCGTTGGATTCTGGCTGAACAGAAACAAGAGTGGCATCGAGCGAGACGAAGGCCGACGTGAGTTCGTCCTGCTGTAGTCTGAACAGGCACTTGTGTGACCTTTGAATCATCAGCACGTCAATCAAAACACTTACAGTCACGAAGTTGAAATGCTGGAGGCGAGTACAGTTGCATATTATTTACAGGTCAACCTGGAGAAGGTCAAGTCCCAGAGTTTTTCAAAGCAGAGGAAAAAAAAGGAGGCTCGCAGGCTCCGACTAGTTTCTCTGTCCACTGCTTTTCTTTTTTTTTAACATTCAAACACGAGGACACACACACACACACACACACACACACACACACACACACACACACACACACACACACACACACACACACACACACACCATCCTGCAACAACCTTGTAGTCCTCGTGGTCCCACAGCATCAGGAAGAAACGAGCGGTTTTACTCCAAAACGAGACACATCCACACCTGTACCTGTTGTGTTTGACTGTCAGCTGGTTGTCTTTGGTCTGAGAAACAGTGGAGAGGTTGAAATCTTTAAAGTTTTGTATTTGGCTTTTCTTAGGAGCCCGGCTGGTGTCGGGAGGAGAAGCTGCTGTTGAATCATTTGAGACTTTTGTTCTGATATTGGACAAAGATACGTGGACACTCTTCTGCCGTACAGACTAACTCTGTACACGCCGTCGCTGTCATTAAACCTTACAGTCAAGGTTCTTGAGGTAAATCAGTAAATTGCAACAATGCACATGAGAATATCAGAGATAGTTTATCAGATTATCCCTCTGATAACCTCTGGGTTTGTTTGAGAGTTTTGAAAAGCTGGCAGCTGAAGACGTGATTCAGACGTCAGCTCGGTGATTTCTGTCTGAAATTCTCCTCTCAGGGTGAGAGGAGTTAGTCGTGGGTCCTTGATGAGCCGGCCCCTGCAGCCTGAACCAGCAGCTGACTCTCAGGTGTGGATGTTTCATGTTTTGGAATGAAACCAGCCAAAAAAACAACAAGAATTTGAGCTAGTTAACATTAAGAGCATCGTGGTTTTGTCTCCAGCATTCAGAGTCAGTCTGACATGTTTAAATGTTCGAGCTGCTCCCTCCAGAGCGGCGAGGACGGGTGTCCACGCACGGCGGGCAGCGTCCACGCTCGACCCTCTGCGGCGCTCCGGCAAGTGGCCATGAGTTCAAAGGTTAAATGTTCACCAGGCGCTGCACTGGCTGCCGTGGCTGCTGACGGACTGACAGTTGCTGTAGCGCTTCTTGACGATCATGCTGATGTAGGCCTTCATGAGCTTGGCGATGTCCATGACCTGCAGAGAGGAGAGAGTTCATACAGGTCAGCTGTTTGATTTGATTGTCTGCGTGCTTTTCTACATGTGTGATCTATAATTTAAGGTTTGGTCCCACCAGGATGTTTCATCCTTAAAGCAGCAGTTCACCCAATAATATAAATTCAATCAGAATTTCCTCCTCCCTGTGTCGATTGAAATCGAGTGAGGATTTGTGCTCATTTTTGGGTGAACTGTTCCTTTAATTCCAATAGAATCGCTGCTTTGAATCAGTTTTATTGCTGCGGCAGATTTTCTCTTCAGCAGTTTTGAAGCAGTTGTGTCGTACGAACCATTTGCGTCTCAAACACCAGCTCTCGGCCCTCCACGGCGATCTTGTAGGAGTTGGCCAGCGGCGCTCCGAACGACAGAATCTGTTCGTAGGGGAAAACCTCCAGCGGCCACGGCTCCCCGCGTTTGTACACCGATATGGCCTCTCTGCTGACGCCCAGCCACAGATCAGCAGGGAACGCTCCGTCCCGACTCTACATGACAAGCAGAGACGAGAAGCATGAGAGCTCTGACCTTCACAAACATTTTCTTTACCGATCTGATGTATGACATCAGGCACACGGTGCTCACCTCCACGTTGAACAGCGTGGATCCGTATCCCTGCCACTCCTTCACCAGGGCCATGTACTTGACCATGGCCTGCTCCTGGTTCATCCCCTGCAGTTTCTTCCACTTGTCCATCACGCTGATTCTCACCGCCGCCGCCTCCTCCCTCATCCACGCCTCCAGGCTGTTCTCCTCCTCCAGCTTCTGCCGACTCAGCGAGCCGCTCCTGAAGCTCCGCCTCAGCGTTCCCTCCAGGAAGCTCGAGCGTTTCCTCTCCGCCGTCCCCGAGCGTTCTGCGACGGAGCCGGTGCCCGGAGCAAACGTCTTGGCCGAGTTCTGCACCCGGGCCCGCAGTCGCGTCATGGGGAACACCTGGGACATTTCAGGTAAGCTGGCCTGAGAGCTGTGATCGCCCAGGAGGTACTGAAGCCTGAGGGCAGCCAGGAACTGAAGCGTCTCCTCAGGGGCCGGATACTGACCCCGGATGACGGCTTCATGGGCCTGCAGACGGCACACAGAGAGAAAATGTTACAGAGACTTCAAGGACAGCTGATCCGTCAGAACACGAGGCAAACAACACTGAGACGCCTAGTTTTAAAAGAGGTCGATTCAAAGACTTCAGAAGCTTTAAGACATTGTTAGAGGTAATATCAGTAATGAAAACAAACTCTATCTGAACCTTATTGTCTGATTTTCTCAGCTTAAATTAGGTTATTTCAAAAACATATTTATCTTCCCACAAAATGATGATTAGCAGGTGTAACTCACCTGTTCAAACATGAAGGCGAACTCCACGCTGTCTCTGGGAACATTCTCTGTGTCCAGGAAGCAGTAGAGCTTGAAGTAAAACTTCCAGCCGGTGTTGTGTTCGTCTGCGCTGGCTGAAAGTCTGAAGACCAGAGACAAAACATGAGTCCGGTAAACACTAGGGGTGTGCCAAAATATCGATACTACGATATATCGTGATATTTCGTCTTGAGGTACGTTATCGATACACTGGTGCCAAATATCGATATTTAAAAACGTAAATGTTTTTTTTTTTGGATGGATGGATTCAGTGCAGTCAATAAATTCTGAATTTCTTCAGTGACACAGATATCGTATTGTGATGTATCATGGATGAAATTTCTTGCAATATGCCGATTATCGCAGAATCGCTGTATCGTGATATTATCGTTATCGTGGACAAAATATCGTGATAGTATCGTATCGCGAGGTACCTGGTGATACCCAGCACTAGTACACACACACTCTCTGTCTGTGTGTGTGTGTGTGTGTGTGTGTGTGTGTGTGTGTGCGCGACACTCACTTTTCAAACTTGGCGAGCACGTCGGCCACCACCATGCGGCTCTCGATGGCTTTCTCTGTGGTGTCGTTGTGTTCGAACAGAGCGAACATGTTCCTGCTGTCCTCCATGGCCAGACCACGGATCAGCTTCTCCACCACCTGACACACAAACAAACACACCAACACTGAATGTTGAACAAGGTACCCAAAGGTGCATTCAGTTACATTAGCAGGAGCAGCACGCCGTGTCCCAGCAGCCCTTGCTGTCACCCACCTCTCCGGCTGTTGTGTGTGAGTTGATGGTGATCTTGCAGGATCCTCCTCCGTGACAGTGGACGGTGGTGCTCATGTCCTGCCGGGCCACGATGGAGCGGATCTCCTCCTGTGACGGGACGTTCTCTCTGGCTCGAGTCTTCCTCAGGGAGTCGAGGGCGAAGGCGGCGTAACGGTCCATCTCTGAACCGGGGACGAGCTCCCGAGTCCTGCGGAGGAAGTGATTTGGATCGGTCGATGGTGAGGGATTACATCAACATTCACAGAAATAAAGTAGTTTCATCACCAAGACCATGTTGTTCTGAATCTGTGTTTCATCCCTCTGTAAACATGCCGTACCTCTTCAGGTGGAACTTGAGGTATCGGAGGATGCTCCTGGTGGGGATGAAGGTGCAGGACATGCAGGCCAGGATCTTCCAGCTGCAGAGGTTCCCCGGGCTGCCAGGCTGCGGCGGCCGCATCGTCTGCTTGATCAGCTGACAGAAGAGCTCGTCCCGCAGAGGTTTGAGCTCCTGGCCGGTCTGCAGGATGCCCTGGATGATGGGGACCGGGTCAGCCACGCCCTCCAGGTGCTGCAGAGAGCTGAACACTTTGAGGGCTTCTTCCTGCAGCGTCGTGTAGCTTCTGTTTCTCTGAACTGAACAGGACAGAGGGGCGGGGTTAGTGATGGGATGGACCTCTGATTGGTCCAACACATCGTTTGAGGCCAGCCTCGAGGAGCAAGTCATCAGAGTCCCTTTAAATATCAGCCAATTTAACTTTGCCTTGTAGAAGCAAACATCTCAGCAGTTTGTTGTGAAAAACTTAAAAAAGGCTAATGTTTGTGTCTTCTCATGAATTCTGCATCAAAACAGAGATCAAAAGAATCCATCGTTTTCATCTTTAAAATTCAAGGAGCGACTCACCAAACTCCCTTTGAAAACCTGTTAATTTAATTTCTCTGTGCTATTGTCAACCAATACAGCATGTATATTGTGAAATGCTTATAAATACTCAATTGTTTATATATCCAAGTGAATTCTGCATTAAATTTAACAGTTTGAAAAATATGTTTTTCATCTTTCAAATCCAAGGAGCATGTCACCAAACTCCCTTTAAAAATCATTCAATTAAATTTTTCCGTGCTAGTGCCAAATAATACAACATGGATGTTCTAAAAAATACTTCAAAGAGTATTATATATATCTTCTAATGAAATCTGCATTAAAATTAAAATAAAAATCCACCTTTTTTAATCAAATCCTGCAGTTTAATAATGTTGTAATTATTATGGATCCAGCATGTTTTCTCCTATTATGGTCGCTTATTATTCATTTTTTTTTAACTATAATAACAGGAGATAAAACAGATGATGACAATTTCTCAAATGAAACACAAATGTTGGAGAAAAGATGCATTTAGCTTCTATATTCAGACATTTTGGTCATTTTGTAAATGATCAATTAGCCTCTTGATAATATTTAGATTGGAAAACTTAAAGGAGAAAAATAGATTAAGGCTTAAAAAAAGATGTTTTTAAATGGTGACTAAATCTATAATGAAAAATGTGAACACTAATTGAGCCTCATAACATCCTGAGTTAGCTGCTGCTCGTATTTCACCCTGACGTTGATGACTCGCCTCCTCCTGACTGTCTCTGATGTCTCTGATCGGTGTGACTCACCTGTGAGGTGGATGTCTCCGTAGGGCAGCGGCAGCAGCGGTGAGTGCAGCGGGTGGTGGCTGTAGCGGAGGATGGGGTTCCTCTTGTAGATCTGCTCCACCACCTCCGAGTTCAGACAGTTCTCCTGCAGAGAGCGGAGGAGCCGGACGTCAGTACGATGGTGATGATTTACACAATAAATATTTTGTTAACGTTTTATCTGAGGGGACGGTGGTTTAAAGATCTCTGCATCTCTGATAACTGGTAGTAGAGTAAAATAAACTGACTCCAGCTGCCTTTAAAGATCTTTCTCTGCATTTAGGATCATCCAACACTCTTACAGCTTCTGGTGCGTCTCTTCTTTTTACCTTGATGTCCTGGATGAGCTGCTGGGTCGGCGTGTCGATGGGAGCTTTGGTGTCGATGACGTTCTGGATGGCGTTGGCCCAACGCGTGGCCTCGTTCAGCAGCTTACAGTAGAGACGGTACGAGTGTTTACGGCCGTACACGATCACGCTCCAGTAGCCTGTCGGGAACAGAAAGATGTTAAACCACACGGAAAAGGAAAAGGAACAGACCTGAGGGCAGAGCAGCAGGATTATATGCAGTCGGTGCTGTTTGTTTTTCTCACCGGTCTCTTTGAAGACCTTCTCGTCCGGCTGGACCACTGAGCACAGGCTGTTCAGAACCAGCGTTCCCAGCTTCAGGGCGTTACGCTCTGAGCTCTTGTAGTAGTCCAGAGAATTGTGGGTGAGCAGGAACCAGCGTTTCTTCAGCTTCAGCGAGGCTCTGGTGCTGTTCTTCATCTCTTTCTGTAACCAGCCTGGAGGAAATAAAGGATTCAATGTTTTAAAAACCTTCTCGGTGTCATTACAAATCATGAACAGTCAGACGAGAGACGGCAGCAGCAATCAAAACTCCCAGTGTGAAGCACTTAATTACAGTTTAAACACTCTAATTTGCACAAAACATTAAATATCAAAATTAATTTTGACATTTCCTGTCACTTTTTCAGGTTTTTGATGCCTTTTGAAATTCAGAAAAATGCTTAAAATGTCAATGGAGTTTGGTGTAAGCCCTCAAAATGAGGACTATGAAGGGTAAAGGGACGTCAGGTGATGGCGTCGTCACCTCGGATGATGAACTCCTGTCCGTCGACGCGGGTGTCGCCCTTGGAGCGCTGCAGCAGGGTGATCCAGTGGTGCATCTCCTCGGGCGTGTCGGCGTTGCAGTGCAGCACGCGGTTCGCCGTGATCATGACGAAGGAGTTCGGCCTGTGACGGACCACAAACAGTTAATGATGACGAATCAAATGCTTGATATTAGAAGGATAAAACTATGAACATATTTTAAGCAGATTTAAGCTACAACATGAGACATTAAAACAGGATTTAATCTTTGTGTGCAGAGTCACTGCTTGATTCATAAATGTGTAAAAACAGCACCCCCTGCTGGCCAAGATGAGAACGATACAGAAATCTATGTAATCACATTTTGATTTCAGGAAGGACGTCCGGTTTGAGCTGAACTTTGTGACTTTGCACATCATTTTTTGGCACAAACAAAACATGTAAATGAAGTGTTGCGACTGTGAGTGTATTATTTTAATCATGCTGATGTTGGTTGACAGGCTGGAATAAAGACTGTGTGCTTTTAACAAAGACAAGCCAGAGACGTGACGTGATGTCTGACGCAGGTTCTCACCTCTCTGGATTATCTGAAGCACAAACTGAATCGATCATCCCGACATCCAACGTTCCCTGGAGAGAGAGAGAGAGGGAGAGAGAGAGAGAGAGACAGTGACGGTGTTCAGAGGGTGGATATGAGCTTCAAACACACACAGGGACAAAACCTGAAGATGCTTAATAGTACTGCTGAAATTCTGTCCGATAACAGATGATGATGTGAAACTGTGCTGCTTTAATGAACACGTTCGGCATTGAGACAACAGGTTGCGGTATGCACCTTTAAATAATCAAAAAGAAGAGCTCAACAGATCCAAGAGGAGGGATGAAGAGTTTATACACCATCATCATCATCATCATCATCATCCTCCACCTGAGACTCTGTGACCTTCAGCTGTGCATAAACTCCAAATTATGAACTTCATTTTAAAGATGAAAGTGTTGTTAGCATGTGTTCCTCCCTGATAGAAGGAAAATAAAATGTATTAGTAGTTTTCAGTTTGCTGGCTGAGTGAGTTTAAAGCTACTCACCACGGCGTTCTGTGGGTTGGCCTGCTCGTCGTGCATCTCTCTGATCTCCTGTTCTGTCGAGCCGTGGACCTGACTCAGCACGCTGAACCACTGGCTGTAACCACGGAGACGACATCATCAGCATCAGCATCATCAGCATCATCATCATCATCATCATCAAGACTGAGAGTTCCACTTATAAAGTTAAATTCTAATCATTTCTATCAACTGCTGTTTCATTTTGTGTCTCGATTAAAAAAAAAATGTGTTCCTATTTTGGATTTTCTGACAAAAGGTGCGTCTGGATTTGAGTTTAAAATAATTCAAAACTGTTTTAACTTACACTTGAGCTTCGTCTACATCGATGTGTCAACAGTTTTCTCTCACACACATTCAGCACATTGAAATTAAAATAGCAAGAGGAAACTTTCTCTGTCTGTTCTTCAGATGTTTGACTGGATTAAATCATGTCGGATCAAATTTTCTGACGTCCGACAACAAGTTAGAAGTTGATAAAATCATCGTCACAGCTCATCAGCAACATGTTACACATCCATCCACTCACACGGTGCGACTAGCTCACATACATGTTAGCACGTTTTTGTACCGTCTGTGACTGAAGTCTTTGCACCAGTTTTCTGTGTTTAGTGAAGCAGTTTTGGACTCCGTCTAACTGAATCAAAATCAGGTTTTGAAGTCTTTGTTTTTGTTGTGCACCCACCTGGCGTCCTCGGCAGACTCTGCGATCAGGTGGTAGGTTCTCTCCGGCATCACGATGTCGATTCCATTCTCCTTCCCGGTGTTATCGATGATTTCTCTGCAGATCACAAGAAACAAAAAGAGGTCAATCCAAAAATCTGACATCAGTTCAGAAGACTTTAACCTTCCATTTCCCACGTGACATTAGTATTAAGTATAGTATTCAGCTTCTGGTGGTCATTAGAGGAACTACATCCTGGTTTTGGAGATCATGTTGAGATCATTTTATTCGTTTCCTTCATCTACACCTCAGCTGACATGTTCTGGATTAATAAACAACCGTGAGTCCTCACTTGGCGCTGTGCATGTCCAGCACGCCCTTCATCTTGTCCTCGCCGTCGTTCTCAAAGTACATCAGCTTGCTCTGCCGCAGCACGAACCAGCGGCGCTTCCAGTTTCGGCGGGACAGCGTGGACGAGCCGCCTCCCTTCTTGTGCAGCCAGCCCTGCTTCAGAGCCTCCTGCTTGGCCCGGAACCACAGGAAGGTCTCGTCCTTCAGAACGCACCAGCGCCGCTTCCACGTGTTCATCAGGCCGCCTGCAGAGGAAAGAACGGGAGATTAACTCAAGGTGAAAGGTGAAAAGGAGGAAGTACAAGCTTAGATTAAAACTATTTATCTTCTTTTGATACTTTACTGCTCTAAATGGAAAGCTGGAGGTCGCCTCAGTTACCTTTGATGTAGAGGAAGCTGTGGAAGTACGGCAGCGTGACGCAGCTGTAGACGGAGTCCCGCCGATACGACAGCTCGTCATCAGTGTCGAACCTGTCGAAGTCGTCTTCACTGTCCTCAAACTGGAACCACAACAGAAATGAGACACATTAACATTACTGAATGTTACATGATGGGAACTACAGACGCAGGAGCAGAAAGCAGTGGATGTAGTTTTTTTAGGTGTCCAGTGTGTTTGCCTTCGTCATTTAAGACAGATAGCTTTCACAGTTTCCTACAGGGGCGAGTGGAGACTTTATTTTTTATGGTAGTGCGTTTTTTTAGTCTGATCAAAATGTTTTCTTCTAAGTTTCACACAATTTTTCACTTGGTTTAACACATGAAAATGAAAATTGTCATGATTTTTTTTTTTTTTTCTGGCATTTTCTTAAAAAAAAAAAAAAAAAAAAAAAAGAATTTCCAGAAAAATCTTTGTGCTCAGTTTCACACTGGAAAACTTTTTTAGGATTTTTTTTTTTTTTTTTCAAATTTTATGACATTTTTTTTTTCTCCGGAAAAACCTTTCTGCTTGGTTTTACACAAATTCTATGAGGTTTTTTTATGCGTGAAATTGAGTGAGCCTAAAACTTTTTCGGAAAAAAAAATGCTAAGAAATGTTAATGTTAAAAAAAAATCTCATAGAATTTATGAGTTACACTATTTATGTGTAAAACTGAGCAAAAAGCTTTTCTCAGGAGAATTTTTTTATTTTTTTTTTAAAAAGATGAAAAATTTAAACGTCATGAAAATTTTCATTTTCATGTGTGAAACCAGGAAGAAACATTTTTCAGGAGCAAAAAAAAAAAGTATTAAAAAAGTGTTCATTTTGTTAAATGTGTGAAACCGAGCAGAAAAAAATTTCAGGAAATAAAAATTTAGAGAAAATTTCATGCGGAAAAAAATGATCTCCGATTGTTTTTTTTCCCCATGAACTTGAGGTGTTATTTCAAGGTAAAACATCGTCTTTGATAACATGTTAAGTTCTGTTAGACAACAGTTGATGTTACCAACAGAGAGAAAAGAGGTACAAGTGGTGAAATAACCTTCATAGAGTGAACGATGACTGTGTGACTGTGTTGTTGGTTAAACTACTCCTGAACTTTCTCCTGCGTTCAGTCAGCAGTAGCAGGTTTTGCCTCTACAACTCACCGATGACTGAGCGCCCTCCGAGCTGAAGCGATACGCCCCCGAGCTGTTGTAGGTTCCCACAGAGCCGCGGTAGTCTGGAGACCACTGGCCGCTGCGAGGGTTGGAGAAGGCCACGCTGCCACTGGACACGATGGCGCCCTCGTCGTAGTCGTCCTGGTCGTAGTCCGAATCCTCGTCCGGCGGAATGAGCTCCACCATGTCGTCTGAAGGAGCCTCGGATGAAGCCTTGGGGTGGCAGTAGGCCGAGTCCCCGCTGGAGGAGGCGCTGTGGCAGGCGGGGGGCACCGGAGGTAACGGCAGCGGCGGGTGGAGCAGCGTGTTCGGCGGCAGCGGTGGGATCACACCATCGTTGGCGTAGGGATCTTCTTCAGAAGAGTCGTCGCTTGTTCGGATCCCGCTCGTCCGCTGGCCGTCTGAGTGGCCGTGCTCACTCGGGTTCGGTGAGTCTTTGAACGCCTCGTCGTCAGCACCAAACCCTTCATCCACCTCTTCCTCGTCTTTCCTCCTTCCACCTTCTTTCTCCTTCTCTTCTCCTTCGCTGACTCCCAACGAGCTCTCGATGTTCCTCACGCACTCGTCGATCTCGTCAAAGTTCAGCGAGTCGAGGAACTGCTGCGCCGCCTTGCAGGCTTCGTCCTCCAGACGCCGGAGCTCCTGGTCGCGCAGCAGCTGCAGGCGGTTGAGGGAGGCCTCGGTCAGAGAGAGCTCCTGACGCTCCTTCTGCCTCTGCAGCGCCTGGATCTCCCGCTCCAGTCGCAGGATCTCCTCCACCTGAGTGGCCTCGTGAGGACGCACCTCCTCCTCGAGGGCCTCTGCTGACTCCAGCTCCTCCGAGACGCTGGCTGATGTTGCAGCTGCGACTGCAGGCTGAGATTGAGAGGCTAACTCCTCAATGAGATGGAGCTCCTCCAGTCGTCTGGCCTCCTCCGCCTGAGGAGGGAAACAGACAGAGATCAGAAACCTCTCTGATGGAGTGGAGTGGTTCGAGCCAGAATAACTGTTAACCTCCTCTAGAACAGACTTTAAAGTCTTATTTTCTGTAGAGAGATCATTTCAACCTGATTTCAACAGTTACAACTTTTAAAGTTTCATTTTCATTTCATTTCATGATTCTGATGCAGAATTATTTTATAAATCATTCTGTCCTGATTCTAAACCAGTATCAGTTATCAGTATAAGATCTGAATCTGAAGATGTTATGTCATGTGTTTTATGGTCCTGACTGAATGATGTTATTTGTACGACTGGGAATATGAGTCATATGTTTAACTTGTGAGTCACTTTCTTGAATGGAAAGGATGCAAAATAAAGTTCAGTGCACTGACATGTAAACTGATATTACAATCATAGAGTGTGTCGTATCATCGAACGCATCGTATCAAACTGTGACGTATTGTATCGTAGGAAGTACCCAAAACTCATACTGAGCAAAAGTAAACTCTGCATATATGTATTTGTGTATAAATACAGTATACTATACTAACAGAGTATAAATAAATATATAATAAATCTAGAACATAATGAAAGATGTGTCTGACGGATTGAATTTAAAATACAGTGATCAATCCAAATAAGCCTATCGAGACTGTACGTAACTATATAAATAATATAAAGAGAGTGAATAAGTTTCTTCCTGGATGCTGCGGTCGGTCGTACCTCTCTGGCGAGTCTCTCAGTTTCCAGCTTCAGTCTCTCCCTGCAGACACAAACAGACAGAATGAGATAAGATTCACTAAAACACGAGTAATTACATTTCCTGTCTCACTGTGGCAGCAAATTCCCATAAAAACCCATCAAGAATTCAGGTCAGACAGAAAGTCTGCATCATCCGTCCACACAACACAAACAGCAGTTTTCTACCATCATACAAAATGTTTTTAGTGAAGTGACTTCCTGCATCATCTCTGTCTGCATGTTGCTGATTGATGCAGTTTTTTTATGTAGTGAACTTTTAAAGTCTCATCGTGTTTTCTTTGAGTCACTGTTGAGAATATGCACCTCTCCATCTCCTCCTCCAGCCTCCGGCGGCACTCCTCCTCCTCCCTCCTCCTCCTCCTGCTCTCCTCCTGCAGCTGGCTGTAGGCCCGGCGGGCCAGCTGGCCTCGCACACGTTTCTGGAAGGTGAGCGCTGCCCAGCGGAGCAGCAGGAACTTCCTCCTCCAGTAGAAAGCCCGGTAGTTCTTCTGAATGACCACAATGCACTGCAGCAGCTTCCTGTACTGCTTCCTGTGTGTCCGACAACATCGATACAGTCAGTAAACAAACAGGTCTTTAGGTTTTAAGAAGGCGTTTGATGTTACTGTGGAGTTCTGAGCGGTCGTACCTGGCCATGTAGCCCATGACGTGAGCCTGGATGATCATGGCGGCTTTCAGCACCTCCATCTCCCTCTGCTTCTCCAGCCGGTGCTCCAGAGACTCCCGGAGAAACACCTGACAGGGGAGGAGAGGGGGAGATAAGGTGAGATATAGAAGGATATGAATCAATCCTTACATTTAATCTTAGTAGTTCAGTGTTGCACATTTACATTTTTCAAAATGTTTAACGAGAGGCTTGACAGATTCGTGGTCCTGGAGCTCATGTTTCAACAGCAGAGGGTGAAAAAGCAGTGAAGTTCAACTGACAGGCGTCTTTATCCTGTCGAAAACATTTTATAGATGTGATTTTTGTGACGACCAGCGGGAGGAAACTCAGTGGGGACTGTGTCCACGACCGAGTGCCTGTTCTCAGCCGTGTTCCCAGGACGACCAGAGGGAGGTCGATGAATAATTAACTAGCTAGCGTGCTATTTCCTGACTGTATATCAGTGGCTGTCTGGTGCTTTTTCTTGCAGTTTGCCTGTAAAACAAACAGCCGGCTGGGAGGCTGACTGAGCTGTAGTTTCCCCAGTAAACACATCGACCTCTTCAGGTGTCAGTCACCACGTCTCCACGCTCTGCATGCTCAGACACTCATACAGTGAACAGCAGCTCTGGAGGATGAGTGACCCTGAGATGCAGCAGCAGCAGACCGAAGAGGTCGCTGTGTTTACCAGGAAAACAACAGCTCATAAACCTCAAGACGAACAGTGTGAGCTCAGACTGGGCGCCATCTTTGCATTCAGTGTTTCCTTCTTCTTATAAATCTATGGTGACAAGCTAACGGTGCTAATGCTAACGAGCAATTCCTAAAGCAGATATACGTCACACTTCATTGTTGAGGCTGTGAATTACTACATTTCTTCCACTGCATCTGACAGATATTTATCATTTTTTCAGCTTTACTGTGTTTTACGTGTGTTTTAAATACGTATGACTTAATTTTTCATGGTTTTCTTTTTATACATGTGTCTAAATTAAATCAAGAGAAAGAGGATTAAAAAGTGATGAATAAATACTCAGACTCTGCTGAACATCCACTATCTACTCTGCACTAAACACATTATGAATCTACAAGCAAGCAGAATTAAAGAGAGCCCGTCGGCCCTTTCAACAGACACTCCCTCCAGAGGAACAATCCAAGAGAACAAAGCAGCCGACATAAATCAAATCCAGATCCTCCTCTCCTTTTGTTGCCGCTGCTAAAGACTGCAGATTAGCGCAGCCAGTGATTTGGGCTACACCGCTCTGTGAAAAGAGCAGATCTTACAGGCACTTAGTGCAGCTGCCCGCTACAGGAGCCAAGCTGTCCTCCATTGATAAAGGAACCGGGCCCACCGAGGGACGCCGGGGTTAATCCGATTAGGGAGGGAGGAAAATGAGATATGGGACGTGGTCTCAGGCGACAGAGATTGTGGGGAAATGTCATGGTGCTACGTAGGTACAGGAGAACAGATTGTCTCGCTCCTGCTGAGTGATGTACTGTTGTGTGTTGTGTGTGTTGTGTGTTGTGTGTGTTGTGTGTGTTGTGTGTGTTGTGTGTGTTGTTGGCAGAGCGACCGAGTTGAATTCTCAGCGGCGAGGCACTAATGAGATTTTCAGGAGGAAATGTAAACACGTCGGGGTGATTTGGACGTCACTGACAAGCAGGTTAATTAACAGGGAAACATGCCGTACATGCCCCAGCACGTGCACACACACACATACTAACACACACACACACACACACACACACACACATCCTAACACACACACACCAAGACGGAAACACACAAACACCACCGGCTCCTCCACCTAAATTCAGGATGTAGAGGCCTCTGCATCCTGAATTTAAAACTCTGATATCAGACTGATTTGGAAACATTTACACAAACACATCTGCTGATGGACACACACACACACACACACACACACACACACACACACACACACACACTTTATTAAACAACTTCCAACATGATTCCACATGCTCACAAAGTGCGAGTGCACACATTTGCATCAGAATGACGTGAACTAATCCTTTTTAATCATTACTATGCTAATTAGTGCAACAAAAGCCGCTCTGAGCCTCTGCACACGTTGGGTTCTTGCTGTCGGGGCCTTCGGGGAGCGCCGCTCGCCCTGACAGGTCAGGCCCGTGGAGAGAACACAACCCAGCGAGAGGCGAGCAGAGCCACATCACTTCCAGGAAATTAAGTTTAAGGCTGTAAAAAAAACCAAAAAACAACTCCGAGACAATAATCAGGACATGTGCCGACTGAAAGGAGCTGGAGGCCGGCTGGATGTAAATCTCCCGGCGAGAGGCAGCGGGACAAAGTGGACGAATCCCTCCGAGGGACATAGAATTGATTTAGCGGTTTACAGGCGGTCACAGCAGCAGGAGCGTCTTTGTGGTTCAGAGAGGGAGGTTCTGCTGAGGCGTTCAGGTGGGCCGACACAACACATTTCAGAGAGATAAAACACAGACCGGTGTGTGTGTGTGTGTGTGTGTGTCCGGGCCGCTGACTCACTGTAAATCTGGTAAATGGTGGCAGTTCATTGCTGCCCCGCGGTGGAGCTTTATACAGAGACACATACAGAGTCTGTAACATACAGCAGCACTGAGCACAGTGAAACCTCAACAAGAGGAGGAGGCGTGAACAGTCTGCATCAGAGGTGTCGTTCATCTTCACCATGCAAATTCTGGCACCAAAGGTCCAGACACACCGGGCCGACGTGAAAGAACAAGCAGCGTCACCTCACGTCGTCCGCGTCTCAGCCAAAAAGCTGCACTTGAATGCATCGCAAAGACTACAGCTGGACTGCAGATATTTAGACTGTTCTTCTGATAAAGAGCATTTATTGACACCACTCTTCCTGAAACAGCTGCTTCTAACCCAGAACAGGTATTTAAAACCTCCGGTCAGCTGTGATGAAAAAGCTCATCTCTCCCCTTTTCAGGTGCTCTAACGTGTGTCATGTCAGAGGGGGAGGAGTCAAACAGGTTTACACACCTGTAAGAAACCTGCCTATACCTGCTGACTGTGGTGTCACAGTGTTGTCAGTGAAAGTCAACAGCTGATATATTTTACTTTATGACTTTAATCTATTTTTAAATCTTATCCTTTAGTTCTCTGGTCGTCCTGATGGAGCTGAATCATGTTCAGAGAGAACGGTAGTTTATTTTGAAAAGAAAAAAACATTTTGTTGCATTTTTTTGAGACAAGTATTTTATAACATTTGGTCATTTTTCATGTGCTTGTTTTTTTTTTATTTCTTAAACACAAATGCTCCCGTGAATTTGACGTGATCTTGTATTTTATTTATTTTATCGCCTGAGTCTTAGTTCAGTTTGTTGTGGTCTTGTTGAACCTGGACTCACACACACACACACACACACACACACACACACACACACACACACACACACACACGGTGTAATGACCATTCATACCCACACATACAGGCATCCTCCACTGCTGTCACCTCGTGCAGCATCACATGGTCAAGCTGTGATTAGAGATCTGTATCCCCATCTGTCATTTTCCAATCACACACACACACACACACACACACACACACACACACGCACACACACACGCACACACACACACACACACACACACACGCACACACACACGCACACACACACACACACGCACACACACACACACACGCACACACACACACACACACACACACACACACGCTGGCAGTAGGTATATTCCTTCTGATCCGGTGTAGTGGAAGCAGAGAGCAATAGACCGAGGGGATGAAGACCAGATCCAATAACTGTTGGATGCCACGCTTCAGGTGCTCTGGACCTCAATTATTCATGATCTCACACACACACACACACACACACACACACACACACACACACACACACACACACCTGAGCTCTGGAACGGTTTCACCGAGCTGGATTTGTGAGACGCGTGGAGCCAAATTAAGCCTCGAGGGGAGTCGAGTTCAGCCAAACTGTATCTGCGTCCTCCCGAGGCAAAGCAAGTCTGCATGCGGTCATATTCATGTCAGCGAGGAGAACAGGGATCAGCCGGTGTGAGCCGCAGGCGGAACGAACGGCAGGACGTTCAGGAGCAGAGTCGGACAGGAAGAAGTCAATTACAGTGGAGAGAAGCGAGCAGAAGGAATTCAAGTCTGTGTGAGAAACAGTTTCCACTGCCGACACACATTCAGTGAGCCAAAGGAGCTTTTTAAAACAAACAAATACACATTACTGTCAGCTGGCCCCGGTCACCTCAATATGTCGTACGCACATGATGACATCATTACGTTACGTTGCATGTAAAGCAACGTGACAGTAAGAGACGGGAAATTACATCACAGTCAGACAAAGATACTGAAGTAGGTGCCGGTGGATCATTTCAAAGAGGGCGTTTCTGTGTTTATGTGGCCAAATGCAATAGAATCATCAGAACCAGGACATGAGGACGACTCAGCAGCCTCAGGTGAGTCCGGGTCCAGAACAGGGTCGTGTGTCCTCACCTTGGTCTTTCCCAGTTGCCAGTCTGCCACGCTGCTGTCGTACAGGTGCAGCAGCTGGACGCAGCTTCCTCTGGGGTCATCGGGCAGCATCACGCCTCGCATCAGCACCTTGTACCTGAACACACAACCAGATGGTTCTTATCAAAGGTTCTTATACTGGTTTGGCTTACAGAGACCGGTCCCCCTGAAATCTTTAGTTCTATGGGAGCTGTGTGGACAGAACCATCCCGCCAGAATAAAAGACGATACAGGTGTTTCTGTAAAGGTTTAATATGAGTGAGACGAGACACACCTGCAGCAGAAGTCTTGGAAAGGTCTCCTCACGGGGAAGCCGGTGCGTCGGATCTTGACCGTCTCCAACATGCCGGAATATCTGAGCTGGTTCAGAACCAACGTCTGGTCGAACTGGTCAGGCATCTGGAGGCAGACAGACACGCAGATGTTTACGTCACAGTCACAGAAATAACCACGTTTATGCCTAAAAATGAGATTTAAATAATGTCAAGGAAGAAGAACACCAGAGGAGTTGTTATATATAGTATATTCTGAAGATTATTTTGATTGTTTGATTGTGTTTGTGCTGGTTTCACGTGACAGAGAGCTCATATTGATGTCTGGATGTTACGTGAATGTGAACAGATGTTGATTTTCACTCTGTGACCACAGGACACTTTCATTAATGTCCACTCAATACCGTCAGCTGCCTTTACAGCACTATGATAACAGTATTGATTGTGACCCAGCAGGGTTTGATGTAGCTGTAATTCTTTTCACAGCGGTGGCGATCGATTCTTGATTCTGACTTCCTGTTATCATAGAGGACACTTCACTGTGAGGGAACCGGCCAGTGAGAGTTATTATTCACTGCTGTCTGCAATCAGATCTGCAGCCGAGAGTGAAGAGACAAACCTGGTGTATTAATGAGACCTCAGGACATCTCCAGCTGTGTTTGTGACCACGTCTTTAAAGTAGGGTTGTCACGATACTAAAATGTTCAACTCGATACCGATACTCAGGAAAATATTCGATACTCGATACCATTTTCGATACCACACGGATAAAAAAAAGACCCCAAAATTTAAAAGAAACAAGACAAATGCTAAAATAACCTCTGTTACAACGTGTAACAATTAACAGAACCACACGTTAAATATTTATTATAAAAAAACAGCTGTGCAAAAAGAAACTGCAACTATGATAACAAGTTTCAGGTCTGAGGTAGTGCAAAAAATACATAAATAAATAAAATAAACAACAACAATTAGAACAATATGTTGAGGTTGTATGCTGTGCACATCTAAATATTAGGCAAGCCTGATAAAAACTAAATTAACGCAAGTGTTCCTTCCTTGGTATCGATACTTTTGAAAATGAGTATTGTATCCGGATACAACATTTTAGTATCGATACTTTTTTGAGTTTCGATACTTTTGACAACCGTACTTTAAAGCCAGAAAATGATGTTTCCCTAAAACTAAGACTAACTGAAAAGAGAAACCTAAAGAAGAGTCAAGATTCAACATAAAGCTTTAACTTATCGTACTTTGTCAACATTTATTCTGGTGATCTGAGGGAAACATTTGGCTCTTTAGCCGCTGAATGCTTCACTTTGTTCACCAGCTGATCTCCATCGTGCTCACTGGCCTGCTGCTGCTGAAAAACCCCGAGACTGAACCAGAGAGGGAAAATATGTTTTTCAACCAAAACTATGAGCCAACAGACGGCGAATAGCTGCGTTCTTTAAATTCCATGAAGTCCTGAACGCGTCACACTCGGTCACATGACGTCTGGACACCGCGTCCCTTTAAACGTCCACACGCACACATCACACACCAACACTCAGTCACAGCTTCAGTGAGACGAGTACGTACGACAGCAGCAGCCAGCGACCAATCAGAACCCTCCGAAAAACACACTTGGCATTGAGAAAGTATTATGACTTACTTACAGCAGTGCATTCAGGGGAGGCCATGTTCCCGGGAGCCTCTCACCCCGTCACCTCGGTGGGCGTAGGATGAGAGGGGGCTTTATCCCGCCTCGTAATGCCTCCTTTATTCAGCGCACATCTCCCTGATAGCCCGATGATGGCCCATCTGAGCCGCTCAGATGAAGGGAGGCCAATTCACCACCAGATCTTGACTGAGTGATTGAATGGCGCCCTTTAACCACCGATGGCCGCGGAGGGGCCTCATTAGCATAACTGACATTTGCATACGTCCGAGCTGCAGCGCACAAAGCCGAGCGGTGTCAGGAAGCTGCTCTTCCATCTCCAACGTTTCCTCTTTTCTTTCACTCCCATCAACAACCGCTCTGTTCGGGAGGCTCATACAAGTTTCCTGATCAATTCTGTAAAACTCATTCCTCTTCTTCTTCTTCTTTTTCTTCTTCTCTGGGTTTCACGCCGTGTGAAAGCGCAGCCTCTGTCACAAAAGAAGAGAGAGGCTGGTTCTCACTTCATCCAGGACACTTTCCATTTCAGCCGCTCCATTCAGCGTTTCTCATGATGAGCAAACTAAAGAGGATGAATAGCTTGAAGTGAAACCACTGTTGTGTCCCTGCAGAGAGAACTCCTCACAACACTGCTCTCTGACTTCATATAGTACAGCAAACCAAGACCAGAGCTTAGAGACACAAGAAGACCAAGTCAACTTGTTCTTTGTTTTCTATGAGCAACAGATACAAACACTAACAGCTGAGATCAACTGAGTGACTCTCTCCATGTCTGACCGTCCACCAACACAGTGAATGTTCTGTGCCAGCATCAGGTCCTCTGGTGGATTCTTGTCTCCCTATAAAAACAATATAAATTACAGTATATATCAAACAATTAAGTGACACTCCTGCAGTCCTGGTCTTGTAATAAAGAGTCGTTTTTTTCTGAGAGCGGGACGTGAAGCAAAAAACTCAAGACCCCAGCACAGCATGCCTCCCTCCTGAAGAGGAGACTATCACAAGTTTTCTAATATTTTACATTTTAAGATACAAAGTCATTGTAATTAAACATGAGCAGATTCTTGAAAACATTTTTAATTGGGTCATGAACTGCTGAGACACTTTATCTCCACTTTTCCCTTCAGTATAAAATCACTGCAAGAAATCTGTCATTGTGTTATTGATGCAGACTCCGTGTCGGGGGGCCACAGGGGGGTCCGGACACCGGCCCCTGTTGGCCCCCCACAGAACCGCCACTGCGTCCAGAACAGAAGTCTGAACTAAAAAAGAAAAACCTACACCTGTATTTTGGACTTTGCTAGCCAGAAAGAAGTTCTGGAAGCACAAACAGTGAAGCATCTCATCGTTGACCGGTGCACGAACAGAAGCTGAGCTGAGATCTGTGAGAACACTTTGTTCCGACGGTTCTGACAACAATCCATCAGCTCAGAACAACAACAGTGATGTAAATCAGCATCCAGACCAGCTCAGGGCTCCGCGGGGCGTCACGACAATAGCCCGAGGGTTAAACTCTTTCTCAGCACAACTTCCCGGCTAGAAGACTCGCAGCTCGAGGCATTCAACAGGACAAAAGGGGGGCGTGGTAGTTCGCTCCCGAGGGGGTTGGGAAACGGCGGGGGAAGACACGGAGGACATCGAACACAAGATGAGCCGTCCGTCCAACTACCAGTGACGAGGTGCAGAGAGTCTGTATCTGAGCCACGCTGCCGTCCACGTCCTGCCGGAGACGCTTCACATTTACTGTCATATAAAGGTCGCAGTTTCACTTCAGAGGCCTCGAGTGGCAGCACAGATAATTGGTCATTATCCAGAAACTAAAATGAGATTTCTCTCATCTCCTCAGGCGTCACCGCGCTTCACAGAAAAACATTCTGTACTGAACACACATCATCTTTTCTCTCCCACCACAAAGATCCTCTGTGTGTTTATAAAACCTTCAATTTGAGGTTAATCATTCAAATACATGGACTCATTTTTCTCTTTCTAACATATAATCACAGTGTCAGAAAATCCAAGGTTACATCTTCAGACTGATTTGTCTGAGCAACAGAACGCTGGATTTACACCCTGTGAACAGACAGCAGCAGCAGATTCTCACAGCTCAGACGATGGAACGAGAGCATGTGGTGTTTCCTCCTGACAGATATCCAACATATTACTGCTGTGAAGACTTTCCCTCTCTGTGAGCACCAATATTCCTGCTTTAAACAGATCTCGGATCATCTGAGAGCATCAAACCCCCCACAGGCCTCTGTGTTTCTTTGTCAGAGGTCTTGTTTGCTCCTGGGCGTCCAGGTCTGAGCCGCCCGGCGGGGATTATCACTCCCTGCTCAGCGGGGCTCCTTCACCCAGTTCTGGGGGAATCCCTGGAACAATGTTTTCTGCTCATAGACGGACAGAAATCCAACCTAAATCCCCGACCCCGCTGGATTTAAGCCTGACCCAGTTTGGAGGAGGAATCTTGTGGGTTTGAATTTCTTGAAAACATCAATTACACAAAGAAAACCTGCAGCAGCAGAATACTGAGAGGAGAGCAGCTCACACAGACAGACAGGCAGATGTCCAGGGAGAAAATCACTTTCAGCTTCTTTGGGAAAAATTCTGGTATTGAATAAAAACGTGAGAACAAACGCTGCTCTCAGTTTGCTGCAGGTCGTTCACTGCGGGACAAATCACCTTAAATCTACAGCAGACTGAACGATCAGATTTAAACATGATGCGCTGACTGTACGACGCTGTGAGGTGGCATTGAAGGAACACAAGTTAAAACTCATCAACATCTCGTCAGGTGAAGTGTGTTCGTCCACAGAACAGTTCTGGAGCTTCACAGTGAAACAGAGTTGCTTCTGCAGACTCGATTTAAAACAGAGAAACAACAGAAATAAAAATAAAAACCTAAAATCTGTCAGATATTCTGTCTAAGAATCACTTCTGCTCATTTTGTTTGATCAGTGATGATAAAAACCAAAGAAAAGCAGCTGATTCTCACGTTTCTGCTCAACAAATGAAACTAATGGATCATTAATATTTAAAGATGACTGACATCATGTCCTGTAAAGTAAAAATCATGTCAGAGGAGTTCTGGATCAGCTGATGGGTCGACGGCAGTGATGAGCAGTTCCAACCCCACCAGAGAACCGAGCCGCTCTCAGACGAGCGTCATCAGAGAAACGACTCTCTTCATTATCATGTCGTTAACTAAACAGCCTCATTACTGATTCAGCCTCAATCATCCCTGCAGCCTTCCAGCCTGATTACAACACTCATCATGAAGAGCTGCAGCTCCGTCTCCAGGCTGCTGCCTTCTTGAAAATTCAATCGGGTCATTTTTGGTTCTGAAATCCTTCAAGTCCAATTAACCAGACGACAAGCAGCAAACTTCAGAGGGCCCGTCTGTTCGTCTGGTGCACTGCAGTACAGAAACCCACAGCGGTTCTGACAGTGACGAGGTGATTCTGGTTTTCAGAACACCTACAGTCACATGTGAGTGAAATATACAGTTTGGTATCTGAGACATGTTTAATGATTCAGCCCGATGGTTCTGCACTGAAACCTCTAATTTTGTTCTGATTCACTTTATCAGCATGAAAGTAGTCAGAGTTAATGTTCAGATGTTTTGCTGTGCTGCAGATATTCACTCTGAAATTCTAATTAACAAACAAATCTCTCATTTATGCAGAGTGCCAACTCGATTCACTCGACCCCAGCGACACGCACACTTCACGTCTGAACACATGTTTCAGGTGTTCCCTTCAGCTGCCGGTCTAACGAGGACTACAGTCTGAATATGCAGCTGACTGCAGCAGCTGGACAACACAGATAACAGCTTTAATCTTTGGACCAAGTCCATCTACCTGGATTACAGCCGTCCATACATTGATAAATACCTGCTATGTCTCAGTCCAGAAGTCTAAAGTGATTGAGAGTAAATCACAAACACATTCAGACATGTTTGATTAATTCTCTCTCTTCTTCTTTTCTTTTACGTTGCTGCAGATCAAGACTGAGAACCGAACCTGCCTGAGGAGAAACTCTGCATCGCTGCATCTCGCCTCATTCCACAGCACTGAATCCCCTCCGCTGGACCGCCTAAACCCTCCGTGCAACAAGCGCGCACTTGAACGCACCGCTTGCTTCCCATATAAAGCGTGTAAGCATCAGGTCTCACCGTGCATCCTCGCTCCTCGCCTCGCCTCCTTCACATCGCAGACCAACGGATAGAAAAAAATGACAGAAAACTTCCCGGAGCTGCCGACTGCCTCCGAGCGTCTCCTCCACACACACTGACCGGCTCAGACACACACACACCAACACACACACCAACACACACACACACTGAGTCAGACAAAGGCTTTCAAACACAGAACTCCACTCCCCCTTTTTGTGTGTGTGTGCGGGAGGGAGGGAGGGCCGTGGTTGCCATGGCGATGCGTCTCCTGCTGAGGCTAATTTGTGCGGCCACTTGTAGGCCCGGTGTGTGTGTGTGTGTGTGTGTGTGTGTGTGTGTGTGTGTGTGTGTGAGAGCAGCCTGTTTACATTCAAACGTGGTGACTTTTGTGTCCACCGGCTGCAGCTGAGCGGTCCGACGAGCTGCTGGGACTCAGACTGGAACTGAACTGGACCGAACCTGAGCGCCGATGGGGAACTGGGCCGGATGATAATTCAATTATCGTGTTTGATTTTTTTTTCCATCATTCAACATGTTTAAATCTGATCACAAGACGGTTTAAAAAAGGGGCAAAGTAATAAAGTCTATGTGTAAACTTTTACACGTTCTGCATCCTCGTTTGTACCTGTTACCTCTTTTTATTTGAAGTTTTCTCCACTTTTACATTAATTTTATTATATTTACTCAAGTATGTGTATTTTTGTTTTACTATGCAGGTCTACAGTCCTGGGTCCAGATTAGATTTGATGCTGTTCCAACACTGTTTTCATACAGATGTGTTCAGTGTTTCTCTTGTCATGTCGAGTCGATGTTTCGTGGACACTACACTTTATTTCCTCTGACTGAATCAAACGTCTCGGTCCACACAGACAGAGCGCACAGAAGAGCTTTTGTTGCTATGATATTTTAAAAAATCCTGAAATCTGAGTGTGTTCATGTTTGTTTCTGCTCATGTGATGAACTATTGAGCTGTTAGCAAGAAAATCAGAGCCATTGATTTATCTGAACATGTCATCGATGCCTGGTTTAAACTGATAACTGACAGCAATCATAGAGCTGTGTGTGTGTGTGTGTGTGTGTGTGTGTGTGTGTGTGTGTGTGTGTGTGTGCGTCTGCGCAGTTTGTTCCACAGACACACAAACACCCAACGAGCTCCTGTCCAGTCCTCCTAACAACGAGAACAAAAACCTACAGACTCCGATCAGCCTCTATGGTAGGTAGTTATTACTGTCAGCACACACACACACACACACACACACACACACACGCACACACACGCACACACACACAGTAAAGGATGTGAACGTGGTGATGGCCGACTGTGTTTGATGAGCGTGGATGATGATGATGAAAATGACAGCTTTTTCTGTCGACCAACCGTGCACGTCTGTGTGTCTGTGTGTGTGTGTGTGTGTGTGTGTGTGAGAGAGTGTGTGTTTGTGTGTGTGTGTGTGTGTGTGTGTGTGTGTGTGTGTTCACACACACAATTGTTGTTATTGTCAGACTGACACAAAGGAAAATGTGTGGAGATGTTGACGTCTGCCTGCTGATCGTTCTTTAAGTTTGCACGTACATGTCAGCAGCAGCGAGGTTATAAAACACCAGACTGTTCCTTTAAGAAGCAGCCGCGTGTGTATGTGTGTGCATGTGTGTGTGTGTGTGTGTGTCCTCTGAGGCCCCGCCCACACGAACACCTTTTTCTTAAAACAAAGCTTTTTCTGTGTGTTTCAGCCGCTTGTACACAAACGTCTCTGTAACCTGCGTCGCCGTCTGAACGAACAGAAACTCTGATGTTTGAACCGATGATGAAACGCTGATCTGGGTGCAGATTTCTAAACTCTAACAGCGTTTACAGTCTCATGTCACTGATATCGACACAGCGCTCAGATGTGAGTGTGTCCTAGATTAATTATGAGCCAACGGTCCGTCCTCACTATTATGTATTCGGTCAATATATTGATGTTTCCGCAGAGACTCCACTCACCATCTGCAGGAGTCCCACCGCCCTGCAGGCCTTCAACTCACCGTGACATCTCCGCACCTAAAATAACCGTTATCCGGTCTGTTAACGTCTCGCCACTTCACACAGAACGAGTCTTTACTTTCCAAAAACAAACAGCAGAGCTCAGAGTTCATCTTCATCCTCCTCCTCCTCCTCCTCAGACTCAAACAGGCAGATGACATGGAGGCCTCTCGGGGGCTTTTAGGGGCCGTGCTGTGTCCCCCCGACCCCTGTTTCCCCCGGGGCTCCCCCCATCCTGCACCTCCTCCTCCTCCTGCACCTCCTCCTCCCTCACTACATTAAGCCCCATTCAGAAGTCATCATGCAGCCTTGTTTAACGCTCCATCAGAGGAGGCAGACGCTCGTGTTCCTCCTCGTAAAGACACGCCGGCTGTCCAGCTGGTCTCCCCGAGGACGCCAAGAGACTCACAGTGAGTCTGTTATATACACATCCATCTACCTGTCTGTCTCTGTCTACCTGTCTGTCTCCATCTACCTGTCTGTCTCCATCTACCTGTCTGTCTCCATCTACCTGTCTGTCTCCATCTACCTGTCTGTCTCCATCTACCTGTCTGTATCCATCTACCTGTCTGTGTTTTTCCTCCAGCAAGCTGTTTCAACCATTGACATAATCGGTGTTTGATGGAAAATCAGAGTCGGCTTCATTAGGAGTTAAAAAAAAAGATGGAGTAACTTGAATAATAAACTAGAACACAAAATGATGTCTTCATTTTATTCATGGAGGTCCTCTGTCAGAAACACAAACCTCCTCAGAGTGATGCGTAACGTCTGCGTCACAAACCTCATCTGACTCCATCACAGCTGCCCAGCAAATGAATGAGTAGTGTGGACAAAATAACACGAACAGCTGACAGTCTGATCCAGGCTGACACGACTCTCAGCAGCAACATCGGCAGGATGAATAACTCTGATTGAACACAGGAAACACGTCACCTGGAGCACCAACCTCGACATGCAGCAGAGAACTCTCAGAGAACCTTCACAGACAGCTGCTTAACATATCAATTAGTTTTCTACCAGACAGCCCAATTAACAAACCATGGCTAACGACCCGGCCTGGGAGCGATCAATAACCACTGACATCAGCTATCGGATTTCGCCTTAAACTTTACACATGTGACGTTTGCAGTGATGCTGCTAATGAGTCGCCGAGGCGTCCAGACAGATGTCGATAAGATCCCAGAACAGTCCTGCCAACCAGCTCATCTCTACAGATCAGCTGAGTCACACCTTGTGTTCATCAGCAGGTTGGTACGTCGTCATGAGTTCAGTTCTTTAACTGTTCATGAAGACGAGCTGTAAGTTCAGTTTTAAGATCCATGACTGATCTACTATATTTACATCTCTACATTATAACTCAGTAGTATCTTGTGGACGTGATTATAAGGATCCCAGCTCTCGGTCCTGAGTATCGTTTGTGTACATTATCCACACATACTGCACCTCTCCAGCCTGTTGCTAGGCAACCCGGGGTCAAAGGGCAGCGCAGGGGCCCGACACCCCTCATTCCTGTCTGAGGCTGGTCGGCCGGGAGGTGGGGGAGGACTGTGTGATTATTAATGACAAGTGATTCACACACACTCACTGTGACACTTCAGTGTGTGTGTGTGTGTGTGTGTGTGTGTGTGTGTGTGTGTGTGTGTGTGTGTGTGTGTGTGTGTGTTATATCAGCACTCACCTTGTGTTTATTTGGTTTGATGCATCTGATGAAATATGGGTCAGCAGTGCTGAGTGTGGCCATCAGGGAGTGAAGAGAGGCCTGAAACAACACAGACACTCCTGTTACTGACAGTATTACTACTGATACTACTGATACTACTACAGTCACTACTGATACTACAGATACTACTACAGTCACTACTGATACTACTACAGTCACTACAGTCACTACTGATACTACTGCAGTCACTACTGATACTACTGATACTACTACAGTCACTACTGATACTACTGATACTACTACAGTCACTACTGATACTACTGCAGTCACTACTGATACTACTACAGTCACTACTGATACTACTACAGTCACTACTGATACTACTGCAGTCACTACTGATACTACTGATACTACTGCAGTCACTACTGATACTACTACAGTCACTACTGATACTACTACAGTCACTACTGCAGTCACTACTGATACTACTGATACTACTGCAGTCACTACTGATACTACTACAGTCACTACTGATACTACTGATACTACTACAGTCACTACTGATACTACTGCAGTCACTACTGATAGTACTGATACTACTGCAGTCACTACTGATACTACTGCAGTCACTACTGATACTACTGATACTACTACAGTCACTACTGATACTACTGATACTACTACAGTCACTACTGATACTACAGTCACTGCTGATACTACTGCAGTCCCTACTGATACTACTGATACTACTACAGTCACTACTGATACTACTGCAGTCCCTACTGATACTACAGATACTACTACAGTCACTACTGATACTACTGCAGACACTACTGATACTACAACAGTCAATACTGATACTACTGATACTACTGCAGTCACTACTGATACTACTGCAGTCACTACTGATACTACTGATACTACTACAGTCACTACTGATACTACTGCAGTCACTACTGATACTACTACAGTCACTACTGATACTACTACAGTCACTACTGATACTACTGCAGTCACTACTGATACTACTGATACTACTGCAGTCACTACTGATACTACTACAGTCACTACTGATACTACTACAGTCACTACTGCAGTCACTACTGATACTACTGATACTACTGCAGTCACTACTGATACTACTACAGTCACTACTGATACTACTGATACTACTACAGTCACTACTGATACTACTGCAGTCACTACTGATAGTACTGATACTACTGCAGTCACTACTGATACTACTGCAGTCACTACTGATACTACTGATACTACTACAGTCACTACTGATACTACTGATACTACTACAGTCACTACTGATACTACAGTCACTACTGATACTACTGCAGTCCCTACTGATACTACTGATACTACTACAGTCACTACTGATACTACTGCAGACACTACTGATACTACAACAGTCAATACTGATACTACTGATACTACTGCAGTCACTACTGATACTACTGCAGTCACTACTGATACTACTGCAGTCACTACTGATACTACTACAGTCACTACTGATACTACTACAGTCAGCTTGTACTTTTACTAATATGTTCAGTCCCTGTTTTTATAGCTAAGATCCCTCTGATAACATCACACATTGTTCCTGCTGCGACTTCACTTCTCTCTTCTAGATAAAAAGCTGCGGCAGCTACTCATACTTTACTGCTACCATTACTACACTTCCTGTGGCCACTACGTGTACCTCATGTACTACTACTGTGACAGTCAGCTCTCGTCAGAAAACACATTTTTCTAGCTGATGAGGCAGCGTCCTCTAGTGGCTGTAGGAATTATTACAGCAGCAAAGGAGGAAGTCAGGTGAAGTCGTGTAACACATAGATTTAAGGTTGGGGATGGATGTTCGACCAAACAAAGATTAGGTACATTTGTAACTGAAGTCATAGTAATAGTAAAGTAGCTATTTTAAGCCAGACCACCAAACATAACCAGACTGTAACTGTGAGACGAAGGTCCTGATCCGTACACCTGTTGTCACATGTTTATCTGCACTGACCTTGAACTGGGAGCTGACGGTGGGCCGTCTGTGCTTGACGCTGCTCTTCAGAGTGTCCTGTTTGTTCCGACTCAGTACGTGTTCGAACAGATCGTAGACAAAGTCCAACCTGACGAGACAAAGACAGACACAAGACATTTAATTACATGAGCTCAGCACGAGAGCTTCATAAACTAACTGCAGTCAAACACTTGGTCGGCAGCCAGCTGTAACTGATAATGCAGCTCCTGATATGAGGGAGTGAAAACATTGATATCTAAACATCGAGAGAGAAACTTGCAGTTTTTTGCTGTGATTCAATGATGACATCTTTCAGTTTTACATCCAAAATGATATCAGTGCAGAGAGACAAAATAAATACAGAGAATGAAATAATTATAACGTACTGAAGGGATCATTTCTGCATAATAATCTCCAAAATAACAGTTTTCTTATCGGACAGCATATACGCTGACACGATGTATATGTGACAGGCCAATAATATCAG